>NW_027413701.1:3310608-3614145 GCF_048544455.1 Silene latifolia
AAAAAAAAATTCTTTATCTGATTCCTTTTCGCCTTGCACATTTCAAGCAGGCTGGTCTGCGATATGGCATCATCTATGATAGCAAGCTCCAACAATGGACAAATCAGCACTTATTTCCCTTATAAACCAGGCATGTCCACAGAAGGAGCTGTCTCACCTCGTAGTCCGCTTTCCTAGCACTGATTCTCCTTGTAAATCCGACATATCCACAGAAGAAGCTGTCTAAGAATCTGTATCAACTTCTAGCACTGATTCTCCTTGTAAATCCGACATGTCTACAGAAGGAGCTGTCTCACTTCCTAGTACTTGTTCCACAGAAGAATCTTTCTGTAGTTCTAGTTATTCGAATTTTTTGGATTGGGAGGAGTTTCATACAACATTTGCTTTGGCTGAACCCATGATTGAGGTTTACTCCATCCGCATCTTCAAGAAGTCCTTTGCAGACAACCATGAAGAGAAATGTCAAGTCTATGGTACTATAAGAGTCGAGGATTTGAAAACTAATAAACCATTTTTCCTCTACAACAAAGATGTTGGAGATGAACATCTGGACGTCATCTCTTTTCTTCACCGTAAGTTGACACTGATTGGCCCTATCTATGTCTTCTCAATGGAAGAACCTAGTATAATCTTTGATATCAGGGACAAAGCAACTGATGCTGCCATCGTCGTAGGTCGCGCCTGCTTAGAAAATGCTACAACTGCTGAGTTTGAAAAGGATTTCATGCTGACTATTGAACTAGAAGGTGTTGGCAGTGCTTGTGTTGACTACACTGCTTTAAGGTTTGGAGTTGCTGCTTCCTTGGACTTCGAGCTATACCCTGATGGTGACTACGGCTCTGACGTCGGCTCAGACGACGCCTCTGACAACGCCTCTGACTGCGCCTCTGACGACGCCTCTGATTCCGATGAAGTAGATATTGATGTTTGTGGGAGTATTTTAGCCTACCATAGCAACGGTTACTGCAGTCGCAAGTCTGCCAGTCAGATGGTCTGTAATAAAATTTTTGAAACGCAACCAAGTGAATCTCAAGTTGTGGAATTTGGATCACCAATTAAGCTCTGGAGGAAGTTTGTTGCAGTACCAGCATATTCATCTCTTGTAATACAACTCAATTTAAGAGATCCCGATACAGATGAACCAATTTTCGTTGGACAAACCGTCTTGGAGACCGACTATTGCGAAAGGAGAATGGAAATTTTAGGGCAAAGCTGTCGGAATTATAAAATGTTTTTACGGGCAAGGTGGAATCAACCATTTATGTTAGATGAATCATCCTATGACAGTAGCCTGGTGGAGGAAGATTATTTTGCAAAACTGGTAAGTTTGTTTTTGGTTTGAGCCTATTTTTGTGTTAGTTTAAAATGATGATGCATTATATGGTGTTGAATACATTGTAGAACGAAAGGTTGCTTTACAAATTGAGATTTACTGACAATTTCCCTTCCTTTTCAGCCAAATGAAATGCTCGTATTTCCACAACCATTGTTGGAGATCTTCTCTGTTTTCATTGGTCGTAAGCATTGTGAGGAATTAAATCTGTATGGAACAATCCAAGTTTTTGATTCCGATCTTTATTGTACCGTGTTTGAGGCCACAGAGAAGGATCCTTACAGCTTGCCGTCCGGTTGTAATACGATACTTCTAAATGGCCCCTCGCGCGTTATGTATCAGGAATGCTTTTGTATCTTAATTGACCTAATGGATGTGAAGCAACGGATATATATTAAAGGCACTGCGAGTTCCAGCGATGGCCTCAAGATGGGTCACATGGCATGGCAGGATAGATGGTTATCTACAATTGTTAAAGGTGCGCATGAGGATGGCTTTGCTGCGGTGAATTACATGGCTATGCCTTACGCCGTCAATGCTGTGGTAAAAGTTCAGTTGCTCTCCCAGGGTGGTAGGCCTGATGGTCTCTATGGGAAAATTGTAGCTTTCTATAGCGCCTACGAGTATAAGACGGATGACGATAGAGAGTATTACCGGTCTGTTTTATTTCAGAGATCAGAAGACAATTGTTTTATGCCAAATGGAGATAACACTGAGGTCGAGCTGTCTCGATCCGTGTTTCCTGTGCCATTGAGGTCCTTATTGTACATTCAAATGCAGCTGAAATTTGGGATTGTGAGAGGCTCTATTGATAAAATAGTATCGTTCAAACCTTGGCAAAATGATTCATTTTTCGACATCCAGGCAAATAGCTTTGCTATCCGTGTTTCGGTTGAATGGAGTTATGGGTAATATAAATCTATTTATTCTGTTGCGCTTGAACCTATAGACATATAATAATTTATATTTACTAGTTGTTTCTATTCTGTTGCGCTTGTAATAATTTATATTTACTAATTGTTCCTCCGGGCGCGCTGAGCTTTCATATAGCGCATAACCTTTTTTTTATATTATTCTGTTGCGCTTGTAATGATTACCTTAGGTAACAATTGATAATAATAGCTAAGCAAAAACACCATTAGATAATGACTAGAGATGTTTGTTTTCTAATAATCTGGCTCCGGCAATCGCCTGCGGCGGGCTGTGCCTGTCTTTTTAAATTAACCAAGTGATGCGAGTCTAGTGGCATCGGGTTTAACCTTCAAAGCTTGCCAATGGGCAGGAGTTGAGAGGTCCCGTGTTCGAACCCTAGGCTGCGCAAATCATGCGGTTATCGGTCCACCGGGGACTTTAAAAATGCCGGTCCTTCGTACACCAAAAAAAAAAAAAAAAATAATCTAGAGGTACGTCTTGTGTATAGCGCTACACACAATGCAGTACACATTTATGTCCATCTGCATTTGCAAGATCTTGACCATCAAGTCTTTATACAACCAGTCAGGGACGGATGCAGGAATTTAGGTTTGGGGTGACACAATTTTTTTTTGCCGTAGTTCTAATATTATTTTGCGTTTAATTACGTATTTGTACTCTTTTATTGACATACATACATGATTAAATATCGCAAAAGTATACATATATTTCTATAGAATACTGGAAATCAAAGTATATCTTACATAGATAAAAATAAGCAATGAAAAAGGCGCAAAATAAAGTAGTCAATGGGAATTGAACCTAGGTTGGAGGTTATAAGTTCCCTACACTTACCACTACACTACTAATATTACATTGCATATATGGGGAACTAACTAATATATATAGGTGACATTTTTGGGTCATGTGAGGGCACTTGCCCTCACTTTCCCTCCCCCAGATCCGCCCATGCAACCAGTCCGTCTTATTGAAGACGATCACTACCCGTCACAAGCTGAAGATGGATAGTAACTCTCACAAAATGCAAGTGGAAGGGCAGGTGGGATATCCATTTACAGAAAACAACCCAGATCCTACATTATATTCATAAATGAACTTTAAATCATAAACGAGTCAATTTACAGAGATTAATCAATTTTAAAGTATAATTACCTCACTTAAACAACCAAAATTCTCATTTTTATGGCAACAAGAGATTAAAATTGTATGCATGCATAACTTGAATTAAAAAACACACAACTGCAATTGGATCTTACAATGGAACATTCGCATGAAAGGAAGGAGAAATAAGAACCAGACTAAAAAAGTTAAAAAAAATATACAAAATGGAGAAAGGAAAGGGGCATAAACCTGAAGAAAATGGAGTTTTGATGCCTTGATGGAGATGAAATGTGACGGTGTAGATATAGAGGAGTGTGAGTGATGTGAATAATAGATGGGAACTAAATTCTTTTTTTTTTTATAAGGTAAGAAAACTGGATTGATCCTCTAGGTAGGACTTGTAACAGGAGTAACGAGCCATGACAATCCAAAGAAACGCACTCAACAAAGGGAAGTAGGATTCACATCAAGATTGCCAAAGTTGAATCAAAACTACAGTTGAAATGCTCCTAACAGTTTCAGAATGTCAGGTCTAATTTCAGATGATCATATATGGAGTTTTACTTGCTTAAAATTTATGTTCTTTATATGTATAAAATCTTGAAGAAGTCTAATTTTCAATGGAGTTGGAATCAACAAGATTTAATATGTAGATTTTTCACAATCAGGTTTTAAAGACTGTCACGCAAGAATGCAATGCTGTTTTCTGAAATGACCTGTCAGTTTTCAAAATTGAATAACTCAAGATTTACTCATTAGTTTTTGTTGATTCTTTTTGGAGGTGAAAGCCAAGGAAGTTAGCTTTCATTTGAGCTATCATGGGTATTTTTAGGCCATCGGAGCAAGGGGATATGATTTTTTTATAAGCTCATGCTGCTGTAGAGGAAAAGCTACTGAACCTGCATCCTAACCCAATCTTACTCAAAATTCAATATCTCAATTTCCAAGCCATATTTTCAGGTGATTATTTTTTGACATGAAAGCTAACTCCTTTAACTTTCTTGTGGCATATGTGATGCATTTTATTTCATCCTAGGCAGGAAGTTATGGTCCCTGTAAGGAAGGGCTGGTTCCTGAATTGTTATTCAATTGTCTGTTTTCTGCTTGTGTGCAACAAGGGTTGTCAAGTCGAATTTTATGTCTTAGATGGCACGTCCAAAGGTTTAATATGATCCTTAAGTTATCCTAACGGTATGAGCATCGTAAGGCAGGAAGAGGAAGCCTTTTGAGCAAAAGAATACAACCTAAAGATGTTGAGAACATTAAATGGTCCTTGAAAGTGACAGCTTTTCCTCTACTTTTCTCTTATCCCCTCCTCACTGAGTCCTACTGCCAGGAGATGACTTAAGCCATGAAACAAGATAAGCAACATCTCCTTTCTGTCCTCAGGTCACTACAAATCAGTCCAACTCTTCTTAATTAAGCCTGAAATTAGCAAACAAAGAAGACTTGCTTTATGCTTTATTGTCCTCAGTCAATTTGTGTAAGATATGTAGTTGTTTTATTTGGACTATTTTGTAAGCCAATTGCAACCCTTAGATTGTTATATTGTATGGTTAAGATCAAAGCATTGGTCCCTATATAAACCAAGCACCTATTCCTGAAATAATCAGATTTGAGTTTAAGATTAAGAGTGAAACTTTGTTTCTCCATATTTCTCTTGGTTGTGTGCTTGAGAAGCCCCTCTTTGCTAAGTGCTTGAGGTTTAGAGAAGTGTCATTTGTTGTGTGCTGGGATAACCTCTTAGGCTTGTGCATTGACTTTGTGCTCTGTTTAAGTCATATCCGTGTTCTATTCATTTCTTATTAAACCAGAAAAACCATAAAACAACAGCAATGTCATCTTTCAACAATTATTAAAATACTTAGAGGCTCTTAAAAATCACCAAATTTGACACGGTTTTAGTTTACCCTTTTAGCTAAATTGTCATAAATTTTCATGATTTTAGGAAGCCATTTACTATTTTTAACAAAATTAGACTTTTGACTGCACCCAGGTGAATTATTTCTGAGGCTTCTGTTATTGTTCTGTTATTTTAGGTTAAGTGTCTCTGAATTACAGTCCAGGAACAACCTTATCTCATCCCTTTCGAATGAGTGAGGTAAGTTGATGTAATACTACAATTTTCTATGTCTTTGGGTACTCTATCGAGTGGGGCTTACTCTGTCGAGTAAGTATGTTTGGATACGAAACAGTAGTCTGCCTGATGGATATTCGATCGAGTATGTGTGACACTCGATCGAGTAAGGGTCACTCGATCGAGTAAGTTACTTTTGCGGGTTGTTTTAGTCGGGTTTTGTAGGAACACGTGATTGATATATTAAGCTTTCCGTCACTTTCTTCATCATTTGTATCTTTTCTAAAAACCTTTCAAGAGAGAAAAGAAATTACGTTGTCTTTGTTCGTCGCGTTACTATCAAATCCCAAGGGCTAACGTTGTCGGATCGTCACGTTTTTTACGCCGTTGAGTTCGTCGTGTCGAGGGTAAGATCCTTGTATAGTTTTTATAGTATTTCCTTGATTTTGTTTAAAACCCTAATTGGGTAGATTGGGGATTTTGGGAGTATTATGTGATTAGATGGTAATTGTATGCATATGTGTTATAGGAGGAGGATTCGTTGAGGAACGTTATTGATTAGCTGCTGTGACGGTCTGTGATTGCTATTCCAGGTAGGGTTTCCCTACTCAGTATTGTTTACATGGTATATTTTTGGTAATTGATTGATTGATTGTTGTTGTTGTATATCATATTGGTTTTGGAATTGGTGATTGTTGATAGGTTGATAGTGTAATATGGTTGTTGTATGATCATCTGTGGTTTGCGAGGTGCATTCTCGGCTGAGTGGAGTCACTTGCTGATACGAATTATGGTGTATAAAACGTAATTGTAGCGGAAGCAAGCGACCAATATCGAATGTACTAGGTACAACCGATTTCGGTTAAATTCTTTGTGTGTTTGGTACTGTTTTAATGCAAAGAACGAGAGGATAGACAATGTTAAACTACACCGATAGTCTAACAAAGAGATTAACGCTTTACACCGATAGAGTTAATCGGGTTTTTCACAAGACGACGCTTGAGAACAACCTTTCGAAATTGTAGACACAACTTCTATGTTTTACTTGAAAATACTCAAATAAAAACAATGGTTTTGTTGAAATTCTTAACTTGATTGATGATTAAATCCTCCGACAATACATGGCTTATATAGCCGTTTAGGATGCTAATACTAGCTTACATAGGATGCCAATTTAGCAATTAAAATAGAATTCATAGCTAATTAAAACGAGAATTTAAAGCTAATAAAAACAAAACTAATTGACCTTATTCAAACAACAAGTAACGGCTAAAATAGGCTTAATGAGCTATCTTAATTTGCCTTCTTAATTGACTTAATTGAATAGCCAATTGATTAGGACAACACCCTTTGACTCTCCTTTGATTATTTCCATTACATTCACGGCTTTGTCACTAATGTCGATGGTCAGCTCTTCTTGTGGCTCAATATTTGCATCATCCCCTCCCCCTTTGAAAGAAATTGACCTCAATTCTTGAATACCATCATCATCCAAATATGGTGATAGATCGCCCACATTGAATGTAGCATGTACCCCATATTCTCCCGGTAACTCAACCTTATAAGCATTATCATTGATCCTTGAGATGATCTTAAAAGGACCATCCGCCCTAGGCATTAGCTTGTTCTTGCGCTTGCTTGGAAACCTTTCTTTCCTCAAATGGACCCAAACTAGATCACCTTCTTTAAACACCCTAGGTTTCTTGTTTTTAGACCGTAGTCTATAAGCTTCATTAACGGCCTTGATCCTTTCTTGAACTTGCTCATGTAGTTTGATCATCAATTTTAGCTTAGACTCCGCATCCTTATGCACCAACTCTTCTTTAGGCATGGGAAACAAATCCAAAGGCAAATAAGGATTCACGCCATAAACTATTTCAAATGGTGAGTGACTAGTAGCATAAGTAGGGGATCGATTGTAAGCAAACTCGGCATGAGCTAACTTCAAGTCCCAATCCTTTTGCGTCTTGCTTACTAACCCGCGCAACAAAGTACCCAAAGTCCTATTAGTCACCTCCGTTTGCCCATCGGTTTGAGGGTGATGGGAAGTACTAAATAGTAACTTAGTACCCAATTTCCTCCATAATGTGTTCCAAAAATAGCTCAAGAACTTGGAATCACGATCGGACACAATAGTCTTGGGAACACCGTGTAAACGTACAATCTCACGAAAGTACAAATCAGCAATGTTACTAGCATCATTCGTTTTGTGACAAGCTACGAAGTGTGCCATCTTGGAAAACCTATCAACAACAACCATAATAGCATCCTTACCGCGCTGCGTGCGAGGCAAAGCTACGATGAAATCCATGCTCACGTCCAACCAAGGACCACTAGGTGTCGGCAATGGAGTATATGCTCCTGGTTTGAAAGAACTCTTAGCCATACGGCAAGTAACACATTTGCTAACGATCTTTTGCACATCTCCTAACATTTTCGGCCAATGAAAATGTTCTTTTAAGACCTCCAGAGTTTTCGTAATGCCAAAGTGACCCGCCAAACCACCACCATGAGCCTCACGAACTAGTAACTCCCGAACCGAATGCCTTGGAATGTAAAGACGATTCTCTTTGAACAAAAACCCGTCCTGCATAGAATACCTTTCGAAAGCTCCATTTCCACATTTAGAAAATATATCACCAAAATCTATATCCTCTTTATAATAGTCTTTCAATGTCTCAAAACCAAGCAAACAAGTTTCAAGAATCGAAATTAAAGCATACCTCCTCGAAAGCGCATCCGCCACCACATTACTCTTGCCATCTTTATATTTCGAAGAGAAGTTAAAAGATTGTAGAAACTCCACCCATTTCGCATGCCTCGGATTCAATTTTTGTGGCCCATTTATATGCTTTAAAGACTCATGATCGGAATGCAACACAAAATGGTTAGAACGCAAATAATGACTCCAATGATCAAGAGCTCTTACAATGGCATAGAACTCCTTGTCATAGGTGCAATAGTTTAACCGAACTCCTCCAAGTTTTTCCGAGAAATATGCTATAGGCCGTTTGTTTTGTATCAAAACAACACCGATACCAACTCTACTCGCATCGCATTCGACCTCAAATGGTTGGGTAAAATCGGGTAAAGCCAAAACAGAAGCTTCACAAAGCTTCGATTTGATCAATTCAAATGCCTTTTGCGCTTGTTCACCCCACACAAACGCACCCTTCTTCAAACACTCGGTAATAGGGCTTGTTATAGTGCTAAAATTCTGTATGAACCTTCGATAGAATGAAGCGAGCCCATGGAAAGACCTCACCTCCGTAACTGTGGTAGGACTTGGCCAAGATTTGATAGCTTCGACCTTGTTTTGATCAACCGATACCCCATCCTTAGAAACAACGTACCCAAGAAATACCACACTTTCAACAAGGAAGTCACACTTCTCTCTTTTGCCGTAGAGTTTTTGTACCCTTAGGGTCTCAAAAATCTGCCTCAAGTGCTCGAAATGTTCATCAACACTCTTGCTATAAACCAATATGTCATCAAGATAAACAACAACGAACTTACCCAAAAAGGGCTTGAGTACCTCGTTCATGAGCCTCATGAATGTGCTAGGTGCATTCGTGAGCCCGAATGGCATAACCATCCACTCATACAAGCCGTGTTTAGTCTTAAATGCGGTTTTCCACTCATCGCCTTCTCGCATTCTGATTTGGTGATACCCACTTCTTAGATCGATTTTTGAGAATATAACCGACCCATGCAACTCATCAAGCATATCGTCTAACCTCGGGATTGGAAAGCAATATTTGATGGTTATGTTATTCATCGCCCTACTATCAATACACATCCTCCATGAACCATCATTTTTAGGTACCAACAAAGTCGGGACGGCACAAGGACTCATTGATTCTCGCACATAGCCCATGCTAATCAACTCTTCAATTTGTTGTTGTAATTCTTTTGTCTCCTATGGATTACACCTATAGGCGACCTTGTTTGGCAATGGGGCTCCCGGTATTAGATCAATTTGATGCTCAATTCCTCGAATAGGTGGTAAACCAATGGGTAACTCCTTTGGAAACACGTCTTTATACTCATTCAAAACAGCCTCCAGCTGCGGATTAAGAGGAGCTTCGACAATGCCCTGCTTAGCTTTTGTTGCAACCAAAACGTAAACTGATTCACCATTATCAACAGCCTTCTTCACCTCGTTCTCAGCAGCAAACAACGTGAGACTAGGCCTTTTCCCCTGTTTTGAAACCATGGAACGAATTTCGTTTGAAGCCATCGGTTTCAACACAATCCTCTTGCCTTTGTAGCTCAATTCATACTCATTTGCTCTCCCTCTATGCACCACATCCCTATCAAATTGCCAAGGACGTCCCAACAATATGTGACACGCATCCATAGGCACGACATCGCACAAAACCTCATCGACATAAGTCCCCATGGTTAGCCCCACACGGACCTGTTTCGTAACACTTATGCTACTCCCATTATCTAACCAATGTAAGGCATAAGGTTTAGGGTGTTTTGTTGTGAGTAATCCCAATTTCGACACCATTTCATTCGAAGCTACGTTGGTACAACTACCCCCATCCACAATGACACTACACCATTTATCCTTTACTTGACACTTAGTGTGAAAGATTTGATCCCTTTGGTCACCATTCAAAGGCTCAATTTTAGTTTGCAAAGTTCTAAGTACCAAAGTATCATAGATAGGAGGCTCATATTCTTCTACATTATCCTCGACATTTTCAACAACTTTACGTTCATCCAAGTTAAAAATGCCACCAAGTTATTCCTCCTCCTCAAATAGTTCATTACGAATACTAACCGCTTCTCTAAGGGTCACAATTCGTTGATTAGGACAAGCCCTAGCAAAGTGTCCAAAGCCTTGGCACTTAAAACACCTTACTTTTGACAAACTGGTCTCCTTCCCCGACTCAGTGGTTTTAGGTGTGGCTTTGGTCGTGTTGTTTGAGTTTGGGGTGACTGTTGTTTTAGGGGGGAAAACGGGTTTGGTATTGGTGTTAGGGCTACTATATTCCCTACTTGAAGTCCCTGACTTAAATTTTCCTTGGGCCTCGGTTTTAATACATAAATTACACAATGTATCAAAATCCGAATATGGGTACATTTCTACGGCACTAGAAATATTAAAATTCAATACTCGTAAAAACCTAGCCATTTTCTGCTCTTCTATCTCCTGTAATTCCCCCATCAAAGCTAAACTTTAAAATTCATCGATATACTCCCCAACGCTCAATTTCCCTTGTCTAAACTCGACAATTTTTCGATAGGTAGACATTTTGTGAGTCGTAGGTACATACCGTTTATGGAGCTTGCGCTTAAGGGACTCCCAGGAAGCAATTTTGTCTTTGCCGACCCGTGCTCGTTTGGCCTTCAAACCCCCATACCAAAGCGATGCACCCTTGCTCAATCTCAAAATAGCATATTTGCACCTCTTTTCATCACTGAGATCTTTAAAATCGAACAAGCGATCGATTTTCCTTTCCCAATCCAAATAATCCTCCGGGTTGGTACCACCAACGAATTCGGGCAGTTCCGACACCTTGAATTCGTCCTGTTTCGCCTTTCCACCGGTTCGACTCCCGGTAGGTCTATTACGCAACAAGTCTTGAAGCTTGTCATAAAACTCGTCGTCAAATTGTTCACCTGCCATTTTTTTTTTTTCGAATGAACAATACCCGTGAACAGTAAAGGTTTTTTTTTTGTGACGGAATGAGATTTCGACAAGCCCAAATGCCTAGGATCGTCTCGATAAATTGAAATCAAGAGCCGAAGCTATGATACCACTAATGATACGAATTATGGTGTATAAAACGTAATTGTAGCGGAAGCAAGCAACCAATATCGAATGTACTAGGTACAACCGATATCGATTAAATTCTTTGTGTGTTTGGTACTGTTTTAATGCAAAGAACGAGAGGATAGACAATGTTAAACTACACCGATAGTCTAACAAAGAGATTAACGCTCTACACCGATAGAGTTAATCGGGTTTTTCACAAGACGACGCTTGAGAACAACCTTTCGAAATTGTAGACACAACTTCTATGTTTTACTTGAAAATACTCAAATAAAAACAATGGTTTTGTTGAAATTCTTAACTTGATTGATGATTAAATCCTCCGACAATACATGGCCTATATAGCCGTTTAGGATGCTAATACTAGCTTACATAGGATGCCAATTTAGCAATTAAAATAGAATTCATAGCTAATTAAAACGAGAATTTAAAGCTAATAAAAACAAAACTAATTGACCTTATTCAAACAACAAGTAACGGCTAAAATAGGCTTAATGAGCTATCTTAATTTGCCTTCTTAATTGACTTAATTGAATAGCCAATTGATTAGGACAACACCCTTTGACTCTCCTTTGATTATTTCCATTACATTCACGGCTTTGTCACTAATGTCGATGGTCAGCTCTTCTTGTGGCTCAATATTTGCATCACTTGCGGGAGTGGCTTCACGCCCTTAATTCACCTTCTGTGGAATCCTCCACAGAAGGGATGTGCACATTAAGGAACATGGGTTTATCGCTCGGATGAGATGAGCGGGGCTTAGGTGGGAACGGCTGCGGTCCCCCACTGGCGGTGTGGAATACTTGTTGCGATGAGTATTCTGGCAGGGCTACACACTTGAGTGTGTAGTCAGGTGTGTGGTGATGTGATGGAGTTTAGGTTGATTGAATTGGTTGTGGTATTGTTTTATTGCAGCTGTTTGTTTTGTGTATTCAGTACTGACCCCGTTTAAATGTTTTAAAAACTGTGGCCATCCCTTCGGGGGTGGTGAGCAGTTGTCTAGCAGGGATACTATGGATGCGCATGGGACTAGCCGGGGATGGAGTTGCCACGAGTCTGATAATAGTCTTCCGTTGTGTTATCTTTATACTTCAGTTGTAGTTTGCTTTTAGAACAGTTGTACTTTTCTTTTGGTTTTGGTTTTGGTTTGTATCACTTTAAACTTTATTATTAAAGTACGTTTCTTTATGGTCTATTTGATTATCATTGCCTCGGGTAATGATGCGTGCAATTTACATACGATATTTCCCTTCATTTAGCACGCATTTTCATGGTTTATTACGACCATACACTATTATTTCCTCCCATTTCTCGCTACTGGGTGAGTTGTGTGACTTGTGCAGGTTTTAGGTCCGAATGTGCGATTATGTGCCAAAACCCATTAATTAAGGAAGGAGATGAGTCCGTGTTCGACCTTGTGTTGGAAGCTGTAGACGGACGATCGCTGAAGAATTGCTGTGTCGATCGACAGGACAGGTGTGTCGATCGACAGAACAGGTGTGTCGATCGACAGAGGAGGATGGCCCATCGACAGACTTGCCATCGTCACAGGAAGATTAATTTTCGGGGCTATTAGTGTATGTCGATCGACTTAGTGTTGGTGTCGATCGACAGGGTCCAAGTGTGTCGATCGACAGAGGTTGAGTGTCAATCGACAGATGTTTCGTTGGCCGAATTTCAGTTCGAGCTTTGGGCTTATTAGTTACTTATTTGTTCTATTTCTTTGGACTTAGTATAAAAGGCTTGTAATTTTATTTTCATGAGGGCATCTTTCTCTACTCCAAAAAACTCTATGACGTAACTTTGCTCTCTAAAAAAACCTCTAGATTTAGAATATCTCCTTTCTTCTCAATTGCTTATACTCGGATTCATATTGGTAATTTTAATTGATCTTTCCCTTTGTTCTTCTTTATTAATTATTTATACTTTTCCTACTAGTCTTATTAGTTTAATTTATGCTTATTAGTCTTTCAATTAATTTCATCATGAATTATTCCCTTTTATTGTCTTATTCAATTGTTATTGCAAATTCCATTATGAGTAGCTAAACCTCCTTTTGCTAGGATTTAGGAGAGCCATGGATTGAGACAGTATTAATTAGGTAATTAGATTAGTCGATAGAATTGGTCTATGTTGTTAATTGTGACATTTAATTGTGATTAATTGGTTAAGTCGACGTAATTGATTAATTAAGTTGGTAAACCCCGACCTAAGATCGAAAGCCTGGTAAGGGTTAGACCTGTCACAAACATTAGAGTGCCCTAGTAAGTTGCGAGAGCCCGCTAGAAGCATTCTAGGGCGAATAGCGGACCGAGAGGACCTTTTCACTGCCCTATAGACCGGTAATTGAGACTGACCTTTGACCCTAACTATGACCTGTAATAATCCATGGTGAACCAATATCCTAGTTCCTTTCTCTTATATTTTTCTCGACTTAATTTCTCTTTTCTATCCTTTTTATTTATTTGCTTTTAGTTTAGTAAAATAATTCAAACAAACCCCTTTTGGTTACTTAGACACACTTAATTTGACAAGTAGAACGCTAAAACCTCCCTGTGGATACGATCCCGACTTCCCTAGCTATATTAGTTAGAGACCAGTTTGTTTATTTTTGATAGGTTGCGACAGCCTCATCAGGTAACCGAGATGGTAGCATTCTCATGCTTTAAGTGGTCCTGGTAAGGCACTTGGAGTATGGGGGTATTACAAAGTGGTATTAGAGAGACGATTTTGGAACCCGTAACTAATGAACCCAATGAATCTAAAGAGTCAAAATAAAATGAACCCGGGTAGGAGTTGTTAGGAGCTAATGCAAAAACTTGCGAGACGTCCTAAAGCCGCGAACTCGCCCTACAACTTTAAACCGGTCATTATGGGGTGTCATGGGATCGCTATGTGTTTAATAATTTTCTATTGCGTATGTTCGATGATGTGTTGTATAGAAATGTTAGAAAATGATTGTGGTGGAATGGGGAATGTGGTAAATGATAAAGTGTTGTGAATAAGCATGTTTCATGATAGTTGGTTTACAATGTTGTTTGGAATTGTTGGAAAAGTATATGAGAATGATGAATGATGTGGTGGAAAAAGGAAGTAGTTCATATATGATAGTATGTGATGAATAATGATGTTGCAGGATGGATGATTTACAATGTGGCTATACTAGTAACATCTGATTAGGGGATGTGATATGATTATACATAATTTTGTTTGCGTAAAGTTATATAATAAGTTCATATACTTATCTACTGTTGTATCATATGCACTTGTTAGATGAAGAATGTGGTTGAAATGGATGAATTGATTGGAAAATATGGAGTGACAATTGCATGAGAATATGAATTTCGTGATTATGAATATGTTTAGGTGACGAAGTGAATTTGTAATATTGTTGTATTAGTAACATGTAAAAAGGATTTGTAATGTATGAGTATGTTTTTTGTGTTACGAAAAGTTATAAAGTTAAAGCATGCGGGTAGTACATGATTGATAAGTTGAATGTTATATGAGCATGATAGATGTTAATGTTTGGCTTTTGGTAGATAATAACATGTGGTTAGAGATAGTGGTTTTACAAGTATCGAGTCGCTTTTGTTCACCTTGTTGATATTTAAGTTGTTTGAAAGAGAAAATCAAATAGTTATGTTGTTCAATTATAGAGAGGTTTCTTTAAACTGTTATAACTTGAGATGTATATATGATTTTGATGTGATTCCAATTGGAGGTGATAGCTTGTTCTTTTACGATTCTAACGATATGTCACACGCCCTGACCAAGAAACGAGTGAGATATGACCGTTTTACGAATATTGGACAGTGCTGAGAAATGCGTAGGGTACTCGATCGAGTGCACCTCTTGTTACTCGATCGAACCTTTACTCGATCGAGTAACCCTTACTCGATCGAGTAGCCCTGGTAATTTATTATACGTGTTTCTGACCTTCGCCTACTCGATCGAGTAGGTTGTACTCGATCTAGTGACCCCTGTTTTGGGTCATCTGCTTATCTTTTGACTTAATTGCATATTATGTTTAATTCAAAGGTGTTATTTTGCTTCTTTATGCATTGTTTTACATGTATGTTGGTCTTGATGCGTAAGTTATCCAATCTTATGGTGTAGTGCGTGGCACCTTATCGTGGGTATGAGTTCGGTGGGGAGGACATGAGTTATATGTGGTTGTGATGGATAATGGAAAAAAATAAAAGGAACACTGATGAGCTGATTGAGGCATGGTGAAAGTTTTTGAGACGTGGTGAGTGATATATTTGCAAATTTGATCAATGTAAAGTTAAGTTTATGTGAGCAAGGAGTGATGTAAGTGTAAGGAACGTGAGAATAAAAAGGTTGACAGGAAGGATGTAGATAGTAACAACTTGAGATGTGTAAGGAATTATGGAGGGAGATGGTTAGGAATTGTGTTGGTTAAGAATATATGTAAGAAAAGGTCGTTGTAGAGGGATGGATAAGAGAGGTATATAATGAACTTAATGGAGACATGTCATGACGTGGATTTGCAGATAGTGAGTGAGTTTGGGAATTTGTATTATCAAGAGGTGAAACTAATGTGTGATTTCCTTGGGCAATTAATGGTATGAAATGAGTTTTCGGATTCTAGAAAAAAAATGGTCAGGACTGATTGGTGATAAGTTGAGTGATAGCATGATAAGAGAAGATCCATGGTAAGAAAGAGTGAGATGGTACTGATATGAAATAATGGGATTTGAATTTTTGAGCAATGAGAAAGTAACTGGAACACTAAAGAGTTAGGTGGAAGTAATAAGGAGTTGAATTGTTAATTGATTTTGTCGAGTATAAAAAGAAAAGAATGAGGGGAATAAACTAGGAGAATGTTCACCGGAGTTATGTGATATAAAAGTAAGGAATCGTCGAGATGTATGATACTATCATGAGGATTTGAGTTAACGGTTATATAGGAGTTCCAGAACGACATGTTAATCGTGAGTTTCGAGGAATTAAGGAAAGTAAAAAGATGGGTAAAGGATTTGCATGATATGAGATCTTGGTGGTGAGTTGGGTGACGATACAATTAAGGATGGAATTGGAAATAGTGTTGAGGTAATTTTTGTTGATGGATTTAATGTTCATTATTTGGTATGTTAACCAAAGATAGGAAAGAATCCGTGATGTTTAGAGATGAGTGTAAGAGGTTTGATGTACGAACGGTGGTAGTGTTGAGGTGTTGTCACTAGTGGTTAAGGGTGATGATAAATAGTAAAGATAGCCATTCTAAAGAGGTTGATGTAATACTACAGATTTCTTAGGCTAGTATTCGACCGAGTAGAGCCTACTCGGCCGAGTAGTGTAAATTGTGTAGTCTGTTTGGCTACTGCCGAGGAATACTCGGCCGAGTATGATGAATACTCGACCGAGTAGAGGATACTCGGCCGAGTATACTCTATACTCGGTCGAGTATCCGGTCTGGCGAGTAATATTTCAGCGGTTTGATTCGGGAGTAATTAGGGATTATATATTCGATAATCAGTTTCTAAAACGTCATTTGCAAACCTAATCAAACCTACGACACTCTAATCACTCCCAAATCTCTTCTCTGTGTGTGTGTGGACATCGTAGCTATCGCATTCAATCTTTCATTCTTTCGCCGGTAAGTCTTTATCCCTATGTTGTTGATTAATTCTAGGGTTTGCCTTTAATCATGAATTGGGTGAAATGGGGTTTTGCAGTTAGTGATTGGAATTATGTGATTGTTGTTGTAGGTGACGATCTGGTATTTGTTATGCATTTGTATGGTTGATTGCAGCGTAAGCGGATTGCGAAAAGGTAGGGTTTCCCCTACTCAGTTACTGTTGATTAATTAAGATTGTGTTTGTTTCTTAATTGTTGTTATCTGCCGATCATCGGAGTATGGGTGTTGTGGTGATGGTGGTGATGTGGTAGTGTTGTGACGGTTGTGGTGTTGTGACAGTTGTGATGCTATGGTGTGTGTGATTGTGGTGGAGTCACTTGCGGAAGTGGCTTCACAACCTAGTTCGCCCTCCGTGGAACCCGTCACGGGAGGGGATGTGCACATTAAGTGACAAGGATTGTTAGTCGCTCGTTGATGAGCTGGACTTGGTGGGGATGGGCTACGGTACCCCACCGGCGGAGTGGATTACCTGTTGCGATGGGTAATCCGGCAGGGCTACACACTTCGGTGTGTAGTCAGTTACTGTGGAGGATGATCAACCGGTTACATTATTTGTTTGTCTTATCTTGATTGAATGGTACTGACCCCGTGTTAATGTTTTGTAAAACCTGCGGTGATCCATTCGAGGATAGTGAGCAGATTGTGACAGGTAAAGCAGATGTTTATCTATGTGACAGTCATGGGGAGTCATCACTTGAGTCTAGCTTCCGCCGTCAAGAGACTTAACTTGCATTCCTTATAATTAATAGACATTCCACAGTTATACTTTGGTTTGGTTTTGGAAACATGTAATCGCTAACTCTTTATACTTTAATAAAGGTTGTTTGGAATTGGTAACTTTGATATACTAACCTCGGGAAACCGAGATGGTAACAGCCTTTCATGCTAGGGTGGTCCTTGGTAAGGTACCTTGGTATGAGGGGGTGTTACAAAGCGGTATCAGAGCCAAAGATTCTGGCACCTAAAACTAATGAACCCAAGGAACTTAGGGAGTCTAAATAAAATGAACTCGGGGAGAGTTGTTTGGAGCTACCGCAAAGACTTGGAAGACGTCCCGGAGTCGCACTATGGCCCTCACAAACTCTAGCCGGTCACGAGGGGAACTGTGTTGTGTGTTTATTTGATTAATGCGTGAGGTGTGTCGAAATTGAATGCTTGGAACATGTGGTAGAAGGTGTAATGTGTGAATATCTGTGAAGGACATTGTGAAAGTGGTAGAAAGGCATGATGGAATTGATGTGTGAAATCAGTTGAAGCGGTTTTGGCATGAAAAGTATTGGCATGTTACGTGTTTACTATGTGGCTTTCAGATTTATGACGTAATATGCTTAACTTTGGGTAGCGATGCATAATATATATAATTGCATGCTTAAGTATGTTATCGTAAGTTTATGTTGTGTTTAATGCACGTGTGGATATGATGAAAGTTCACCTATGTACTGGTTTTTTAGGAGTATTGAGTTGTTGTTGTTGTTTGTTTTATCCATATTCAAGTTGTTATGTTTAGAAAATTTGATTTGTATGAAGACCGATTATGGAAGTGTTGTCTTAAAACTGTTATAAGTTGAGCTTTAAAAATAATATTGCTATAATTCCAATTGTAGGTGATAGCTTGTCTTCTTACGATTTTAACGATAGGTCACACGCCCAGATTGACCAAGTAACGAGTGAGATATGACTGTTTTACGAAAACTGGACGGTGCTGAGAACTGTGCCGATACTCGACCGAATAGGCCTTACTCGGCCGAGTATCTTTCATACTCGACCGAGTATTCCATATTCGGCCGAGTATTCATCCTGTGATAATTCTGTTCAGCTTCTGGAGTCGTGAACTCGGCCGAGTAGTCTCATTACTCGACCGAGTATCCTGTACTCGACCTAGTATGCTATGTACTCGATCGAGTACTTCGATGGGCGGTCATTTTGAGTCGGTAGTTATGTTATTACGGTTGTTTTGAGTCGTAGGGTATGCATACATGTATGTTTTGGGTCTTAAAGTATTATTTTATATATGCGACGGTCTGGATACGTAAGTTACCAAAGGCTATGACAAGGAGAATTCCGGCTTGTGAAGGACATGTGGTGGGTAAGGAAGACATGTGTTAATATGGTTGTGAGGGATAGTAGAAAATGAAAGGGAGGAATGATGAGCTAATCAAGGTAAGGAACATGTTGGTGAAAATATGATGAGTGATATAGTCGTGTGTTGAGTAATATAAAAGTCAGTGTTTATGGGCAAGAGTGATATAAGTGTAAAGAAATGTTAGGATGAAAGATCGAGATGAAGGATGCGAATAGTGGCAAATTGGGATATGTAAGGATTTATGGAGGGAGACAGTTAGGATTGTGTTGCTTAAGGATATATGTAATGAAAGGTTGCTTTAGAGGGATGAAGTAGAAGGGTATATAGTGAACATGGATGGAGTATGTCGCGACGCGGATTTGTAGATAGTGACTGAGTTTGGGAATTTGGAATATCAAGGGGTGAGTCTAGTGTGTAATTCTCTGGAAAGTAACGGTATGAGGTAAATTTTTGGTTTTCTAGAGATACGAGAGGGAGATACGACTAATTGAAGAGTAACCGTTAGTGTGTGGACTTGATGGTGACAAGGGTGGATGAGAAGCGAGATGAGAGGGGATAAGTGATAAGACAGAATGAGAAGATATTGATATGAATTAATGGAATTTGAGTTGTGGAGCAAACAGAAGGTAATCAGATTACTAAAGAGTTAGGTAGGAGAAGGAAAGAGATGAATTATTAATCATTATTATGAGGTGGAAGTAAGTTGGGAGAACATTGAACAACGTGATGGGACATGGAAATAAGAAATCAGGGAAAGGCAAGATAGCATTATGAGAGGATGTGAGTTAATAGTTATATAGAAATTCAGGACGACATATTAGCCGTCGGTTTTGAGGTATTAAGGGAGTAAAAAGCTGGCAGAGTGTTTACACGATATGAGGTTTTGGGTGGAGAGTTAGGTGACGATCCAATAAAAGGTAGAATTGGAAATAATGTTGAGGTGGATTTTGTTGATGGATTTGATGTTCATTATTTGGGATGATAACCAAAGAGAGGAAACGGAATGTTATATTAAGAAATGATAGTAAGAGAGTGGTCACATGAAGGGTGGTGGTGCTTTAGTGTTGTCACTAGTGGTTGAGGATGATGTTACCTTAGGGAAGTTAGTTGTTCTAATGAGGTTGATTTTGTGGAGGTGATTAGTATGATTGGTTGTGAGGGAGTATAAGAGGTGGATATATGAGGTGTTCTCTGGAAGTTGGGTACTGAGGTTATGGCTACATTTGCTGGAGGGGTGATAATTGTGTGTATGAGAGGATGTGTTATGAAGGGCACCTGAGTTAAGTCCGGATGAGAGGTATTCATTGTCAAGTGGTAACTTACATGATCAAGATTGGCTAGTTAGATTCGATTATGGGTCCATGAGGTGTGTAAAGCTTTGTGTGAGGTTCTGGCCTCACGAGTAATGGTGTGGCCTGGTAGTTACGAGTCATTATATGTGTGTTCCGCGTCATATGTTATACTTATATGTGTATGTATGATATCTGTAAGTGATGGTGTGAGGTTTCGGCCTCAAGAGTCATGGTATGGATAATATTCATAAGGTTGGTATTTGTGATCCCGTCTAGTATGCTGCGTCGTGATCTGGGAGAGCAGTTTTAAGAAAGTCTGGTGGGCAAGGAAGATGTGCTGTGTCAGTGTTATGAGATTGTAAAAGTTGTGATGGCTATCGATGTGGTTTTTGTGCACTGTGCACGGTAATTCGTGTTGCGATACGAGTATTTTCATGTTGTCATAGATATTTGTTTGTTTACTATTATTTCTTGTCAGTGTCGGTCGCGGCATATAGACCGTTGTGTTGTTTCCTGATGTTTCTTACCGGTGTCGGTATGGGTATGTTCCTATTGTTTGTATAGAGTATGATATGAAAGAGAGTTGGGTATGATTCTATTGTTGTCATAATAAAGTAATATTCTGTTCATGGGACAACGTTGTGAGAGGTTGTTGAAGTATTTTTGACCTTGTTTTAGATGAGGCATTGGTGGACATAGTTGTGGCGAGAGAATTATAAAACATGTGTGGTTTGAACTAGAACTACATGTGGTTTATCACCTTTTCTTGGGACAGTGAGTATGGAGTTTTGGGACTTAGTATCATGTCGAGTCAAGGGTGAGTTTTGTGGTAATAAAAGAGATGAACTTGAGAAGCTAATGCGAGTGTAACAATTGTGGATTGTGAGTTAAGATCGTGGAGATGAGTGTATAAGTATATAGAAGTATGTTGTTTTGCGGTAATGGGGAAGAGATGGAGTGGTGGTTATATTAAGGATTTTATGATATATGTTATGTGAGTACAAAACAATTGGAGGCACGAGAGTTGCTAGAGTAAGAGAATCTTGGATATATGAATAGATGTAGTAGGTGTCGAGGCTATAGGCGGATATCGTTGACATGCGGTCGTAATGAGGATAATGAGAAGATATATAGTTAAGGATCTAGTATTAGTGAGTTACGAGGACGTAACATTTATCTTAGGAGGAGTAGGATGCGACAAAGAGAGTTTGATGGTTATACATGTTATAGTATAATTGAAAGTTTGAGTGTTGGTGTAGAGTAAAGGATGGATTTATGTTGGGTTTGATTTTATTACAGGTAGTGGTGGTAGTAGTATGATGTTTAGGAGTGTGATAAACTTTGATAGTGTTAACAGTTTGTGTGAGGATGTGTAGAAGTAAACTTCGAGGACGAAGTTCGTTTTAAGGATGGTAGAATGTAACATTCCGTTTTGATGGTTGATCTTGTTTTGTGGATTGTCTTGGTAATTGAGGATGTTAGTGAGCGTTATGAACTAAGATAGAGTTGGCAACATTTAGGTTGTGGGTATCCGATAGTATTAGGGAGTTAGTATTGGGAGGCTATGCTATAGTTGAGACGATATCGTGAGCCATGTTGTGGAAGGAAGAGTGGTTGGTGGAGTTAGTGTTAGGTGTCCATGTTTTATAGGTTGGGTTGGAACTTCGGGGACGAACTTCTTTTTAAGGAGAGAAGACTGTAATACTACGGATTTCTTAGGCTAGTACTCGACCGAGTAGAGCCTAGTCGGCCGAGTAGTGTAGATTGTGTAATCTGTTTGGCTACTGCCGAGGAATACTCGGCCGAGTATAATGAATACTCGACCGAGTTATACTCGGTCGAGTATCCGGTCTGGCGAGTAATATTTCAGCGGTTTGATTCGGGAGTAATTAGCGATTGTATATTCGATAATCAGTTTCTAAAACGTCATTTGCAAACCTAATCAAACCTACGACACTCTAATCACTCCCAAATATCTCCTCTGTGTGTGTGTGGACATCGTAGCTATCGCATTCAATCTTTCATTCTTTCGCCGGTAAGTCTTTATCCTTATGTTGTTGATGATTAATTCTAGGGTTTGCCTTTAATCATGAATTGGGGGAAATGGGGTTTTGCAGTTAGTGATTGTAATTATGTGATTGTTGTTGTAGGTGACGATCTGGTATTTGTTATGCATTTGTATGGTTGATTGCAGCGTAAGCGGATTGTGAAAAGGTAGGGTTTCCCCTACTCAGTTACTGTTGATTGATTAAGATTGTGTTTGTTTTGTAATTGTTGTTATCTGCTGATCATCGGAGTATGGGTGTTGTGGTGATGGTGGTGATGTGGTTGTGTTGTGACGGTTGTGGTGTTGTGACAGCTGTGATGCTGTGGTGTGTGTGATTGTGGTGGAGTCACTTGCGGGAGTGGCTTCACACCCTAGTTCGCCCTCCGTGGAACTCGTCACGGGAGGGGATGTGCACATTAAGGGATAGTGATTGTTAGTCGCTCGTTGATGAGCTGGACTTGGTGGGGATGGGCTGCGGTC
This sequence comes from Silene latifolia, assembly GCF_048544455.1. NCBI lineage: Eukaryota > Viridiplantae > Streptophyta > Magnoliopsida > Caryophyllales > Caryophyllaceae > Silene > Silene latifolia. The sequence continues at coordinate 3,333,408 of NW_027413701.1, forward strand.
CCCCACCGGCGGAGTGGATTACCTGTTATGATGGGTAATCCGGCATGGCTACACACTTCGGTGTGTAGTCAGTTACTGTGGAGGATGATCAGCCGGTTACATTATTTGTTTGTCTTATCTTGATTGAATGGTACTGACCCCGTGTTGTTGTTTTGTAAAACCTGTGGTGAACCATTCGGGGATGGTGAGCAGATTATGACAGGTAAAGCAGATGTTTATCTATGAGACAGTCATGGGGAGTCATCACTTGAGTCTAGCATCCGCCGTTAAGAGACTTAGCTTGCATTCCTTGTAATTAATAGACATTCCACAGTTATACTTTGGTTTGGTTTTGGAAACATGTAATCGCTAACTCTTTATACTTTAATAAAGGTTTTTTGGAATTGGTAACTTTGATATACTAACCTCGGGAAACCGAGATGGTAACAGCCTTTCATGCTAGGGTGGTCCTTGGTAAGGTGGTAACTTACGTGATCAGGATTGACTAGTTGGATTTGATTACGTGTCTATGATGTGTAAAAACGTTTGTTTGAGGTTCTGACCTCACGATAAGTGGTATGGTGTGATAGTTATAAATTTGTTATTTGAATGTTCTGTAATGCATGTTGAGTACGACAACCTAATGGAATGATATTCAAAAAGTGATAGTTTGGGTGATTTGGCATGGTTAGTTATACTTGTATGTGTATTCATGATACATGTTTATTCCGTGAAATAGTATGGATGGCATTCATGAGGTTCTTATCTGTTTATTCCGTGTAATATGTTGCGTTGTGATCTAGTAAAGCGGTTTTGAGTAAGTTTTCTTGTCCGGGAAGTTGTCCTGAGTCAGTGTGTATGGGAATAGTGTAAGTTGTGATGTCTATCGATGTGGTTGTTGTGTCTCGGGTGGTGATCCGGGCATGGTACTTCGTGTTGTGATGCGGGTATTTTCGCGCTGCGGTGCGGCTGTTGGTGGCGGTGTTGCAATGCCGTCATCGGTCGTGTTGGAGTAGGAGAGACGATTACGAGACGAGTTTTCGAAAGTACATACTAGTTATACATAGATTGTTGTTTTTTTACTGCTGTTTTTTGTGAGTTTCGATTTGTACAGATAGACGGTTGTTTTGTTTATTGATGTTTCTTACCAGTTTCAGCTTGGGAGTGAGGGTAGAGTATGATATAGAAGAGATTTGTGTATGTTTCTGTTGTTGTCATGGTATAGTGATATTCTGTTGATGGGACAATGTTGTGATAGGTTGTTACAGTACTTTTGATATTGTTTTAGATGAGGCATTGGTGGACATAGTAATGGAAAGTGATTTGTGGAACATGTGTTGTACAAATATGAAAGCTGCAAATAGTTCATAATCTTTTATTAAGACAGTGAGTATAGGGTGTTGGGAATTAGTATCATGTTAAGTTACGGATGAGTTTTGCGGTAACAAAAGAAAAGAACTTGAGGATCTATTGTGAGTGTGTGTAACAAGTATGGATCGTGAGTTATGATTATGGAGATAAGCGCATGTATAGAGGAGTATGTCGTTTTGCGGTAATGTTGAAGAATTGTTGTGGTGATTTTGCTGAGGATTTTATGGTATAGACTATAGATTAGATGGAGTACGGAATGAACTGGGGAATTAGGACTGTTAGAGGGAGAGAGACCTGAATATAGAAATGGTTGTAGGTGTAACACCCCCTCATACCAAGGTGCCTTACCAGGACCACCCTACCATGAAAGTGTGTTACCATCTCGGTTGCCCGAGGTTAGTACATATCAAAAGCGTCTGAACTGAGCACATTTATTACAGTACTATAAAGTATAAAGTTTACATCAACCAAATCCAAAAACTGATTCAACTAAATACAACTCCAATGTCTGACAATAAAAGAAATCAACTAAGACTCAGACGGTGATACTATGACTGGTGATGACAATACTCCCATGACTGTCCCCAAGCTCATCACTAGCAATACCTGTCAAGCCTGCTCACCATCCCCGAATAGATCACCGCAGATTCCACAAACAACAACGGGGTCAGTATTACTCAATCAATATAAGACAAACAAACGAAGTAATCAACTGATCATCGTCCAATCCCAATCTTTCGTTCTCACATCAGAATCGACTACACACCGAAGTGTGTAGCCTTACCAGATTACCCATCGCAACAGGTAATCCTCGCCGCCAGTGGGTGACCGCAGCCGATCCCACCTAGTCCAGCTCCTCAACGAGCGACAAACAATCCCTGTCCCTTAATGTGCACATCCCCTCCCGTGGCGGGTTCCACGGAGGGCGAACTAGGGTGTGAAGCCACTCCCGCAAGTGATTCCACCACAATCACAATCACACGACATCACAGCCGTCACAACACCCTCACACCAACATCGTCACAACACTCTCCATACTCCGATGATCAACAGATAACAATAGTCACACAACAAACATGTCTTAACAATGAACAAGAACCGAGTAGGGAAACCCTACCTTAGCAATCAACAAAGAGAATGAACTCGAACAATCAGAAAGGCTCCTCTACGAAGTCTTCTCCTATACAATAATCACATAACACAATTACACATTGCACAACCCCCATATTCCCAATTCCGTAAATGTACACAGTAACCCCAACAAATACGAATAACATAGAAATAGAACTTACCAACAGTAGAATGAGTAATTATACGCAAGAACTCCGAATATTACACACACAACAATGCTATGGAATGATTAGGAAGTGATTAGGGAGAGATTAGGGTTAACGTAGAAATGATGAAGTTTGAAATGATGTTTAGAAACTGACGCGGGATATAAAAATAATCTTAAACACTCCCTAATCAAACCGTCAAAATAACACTCGCCAGACCGGATACTCGGTCGAGTAAAGTTATACTCGGCCGAGTATTCTCTACTCGGTCGAGTATTCACTATACTCGGCCGAGTATTCCTCGGCAGAACCAAAACAACCCACGACAACAGCACTACTCGGCCGAGTAGGCTCTACTCGGTCGAGTAGTCACCAAATAAAATCCGTAGTATTATATTCTTCCCCCCTAAAAAGAACTTCGTCCCGAAGTTCACACTCCACTCTAAAACAAGGCACAACACAGCGCAACAAGACTATACTAACAACATGTAACAACGCCAAAGAACTACACAAGTCACCACAAAATTCACTACCCCGACTCAAAACAAAACAACAAAACAAGACAAAACACGACCGCGACCATCTCCTACCCCCCCTAAAAAGACAACGGTTACGTCCCCGTAACCAAACATACCTGATAAAAAAGGGTAGGAAAACGTTCTCGCATAGCTTCCTCGGGTTCCCATGTGGCTTCCTCCACATTATGATTAGACCAAAGGACCTTGAGTAAGACCGTCTCACCATTCCGGGTCTTACGAACCTTGCGATCAAGAATCTCCTTAGGAATCTCGGCGTAGGACAAGGATTCATCAAGCTCGATGTTCTCCATCTCAAGGATATGCGACGGGTCGCTGTGGACAGTGGGGGGCCCACGGGGGCGCTTGGGAGGAAGAGAACAAGCGTTTGCATTTTTGTTGGAGTCGCCACCAATTTTTATGGGAAATTGGAACCGTTCGAATACTTCGTGCCATGTCAAGACACAAAGTAGTGACATGAACACTAAGCAATCGTTACCCTTAGCATTCTATGTCTAGATCGACTCTCGTGGATGCCAATGAACACGGATGTTCACAGAGATCTGTAGTGAGGGGTGAGGGTACGTATTAGGAAGCTCTTTTGATCGAACACCTAATCCCGCCCGCCTCGATAGCGGCCTCTACTAATGATTAGGGACATCATTTATACTTGATATATCGTCGATTATATGCATGCAATGCAACATCCATAGAATTAATCCTAACATGTGAAAATTAGGCTAAGTCGGTGAAACAAGTAATTTAGCATACAATTAATGTCGAGGTAGGATTTAATGTTCAATTACATGTGAAGACATACAAATGATACAAAATTTAAGATAAATACAATAGGAAAATTACGATAATGAAAATTACAATAATTACAATGGATTAGGCAATTTATGTCGAAAATACCTTCAAAACGGATAATTTGAGAAAAAGAATAAAAAGAATGAAATAACGAACAAGTCAGAAGGTGATAATACGAATAATAGTCAATTATACGTAAGCTAATTAAACTAGGTCAAGCAACAACGGAGTTCAGAGACAGAACTCATCCTGGAACAGGCGCAGCAGGACTGCGCCCTCTGGAACTACAAATCGTTAATATAAATCAGTGATTTTAAAGGTTAATTACGATATTTACTCGGATGGAAGTGATTAATAGGTTATTTACATATGATTGACGGTCATAAAAGCGATAAAACATGGATAAGACGGACATGGATGAAGTTGATTAATACAAATTAACAAATTAAACTAATTAATTAGGTTAAACACGATGGATTAATGACGAATATATGATGGTGACAATGATAAACAGATGCAAATATGTCAAAGGATGAATTCCAGAGATTCAATATGGGTAAATCGAACCTCTAAAACCCGAATTGAGTTTAATGACGAAAACCCGCAAATATGAATTACTTGGGATTTAAATCGGATTTAATGATGAATTAAGCATGCGAATGAGTAATAAATAACATACAGGAGATAATTATGATTATTGTATCGAAGAATTAAAGAAACAAACGAAGACAAATAAACACGAACGAATTACAGAGGACGAAGGAAGAAGAAAGGAAGCGAGGCTGAATCGGCACCCCTCACGAAGAGGCGCGCAGCAGTAATCGCGCTCCTTCAAAGAGGCGCAGTAGTTGCTGCGTCCTTTTTCGACGGTTTGTCTTCTGGAAATCCGCAAAAAGAGGTTTTTAAGCACGGTTTTAGAAATCGGTTTTAAGAGGTATTTTCGACATAAACCTTACATTAATGATCCAAAAAGTAAATAACAATAAGTAAATAAGGATTTACACCCTCAGACTTACATGTTTGATGAAACGAGAAGGACTAAGATATCGATTAGTGATGCTATACGCGAATGTAAAGAAAGTGCCCTCGTAAGAGGAAAACGATTAGATTAATTAAGTTGATTGATTGTGGAGTTGGTCAAATTGGTCGGTCATGCAAACGAGGCTGGTACTCAGAAGGATCCGAGCTTACGTGGTCGAAAGTTCAAGCACGTAGACGCCAAAAAGTAAGAACAAAGGTCTAGAATGCAAAGGGAGAAGAGAAGGGCAGACACTCGCGTGAGAAATATGAGGAGCGAAGGCTCCTATTTATACTAATCACGTGAAGAAATTAGGGTTTCGGAGAGTCTTTGGAAGTGAATCTCGGAAAGATATGAAAAAGATACGAAAATTACGCAGAAAAGGACCTAGGAAGAGGCGCAACAGCCACTGCGTCTCTTGGAAGAGGCGCAGAACCTCCTGCGTCTGTTCCCAAGTGGTTTCCTCATGCGGAAGAAAGATTTCCGTGTTTAAGTTATGGAAGGACGGAATAATTTGGTTTTCCTTAATATTTTATGTGAATATTACGGGAAATTGTTTGCCAAAGGATAAAGATTGTGAAATACTTATAAAATATGGAATAGAAATATCCGGAACGTTCTAGAACATTCTGACTCGGGATTTAACGGTTATCAGAAAATGAAGACGGTTTTAGGCCCGGACTCCAAATGTACTCTAATTACTGTCAAAACGACCGTATCGGCACGTAGATGACAACTAAGAGGTAGACATTAGTATTTGAGCAATCACTTGACGATAAACTTAGGAACTGTCACAAATCGTTCCGCGTAGCAAACATGCGGCCCAATCATCACCGGGTGGTTTGCGAGAGGTGCAGAAATGAGGTATCTACAGAGCCCCCACTTTGACTGAGGCTTGGACAAGGCGAAAGTCAAAGTATAGACATCAGGTCAATCGAAGATTACAACCTGACGACTATGGCGACGCGAGGCGGCTCAAGGGGTCTGAGCCAAGGACCTGTCGTCGGGAACATTTTAGAGTCTGTCGACTATCGGGGAGGGTCGTTTAAAGTCCATTAGACTACGTAAGGAGGCTCGCCATCCATAAGAAGAGACCATACCTGAGACTTCTTTCTCGAGAGACGCTTTCGGAGGTGCATGGGAGCTAAGGTTAAGACCTAAAAGATATATGAGGGTTGTGCTAGGGTGTGAGGCCCTAAAGGAAAGCATCGGTGGGAAGGATGCCCGAATATAAGTTCAACTTAAAGGGTAATCAAGGTTTGAGTGCAGGAACTCTATTGGTTTGGGAACTTATGGAGAACGACACCTTCGTCGCACTCCGAGGGGAAGCAAGAAATGTTGTGAGTAGCATGACACAGGCCGGAACTGCTGGGAGAAATCCGTTCGCGTTCAGCTTCGAACAAACTTCGGAAAGGAACAGGGGGTTGATGTTGACCTCCATGTCTCGAGAGGGAAAGTATATCCGCTTACTATCGTTGGGGAACATGATCGGGAATTAATCTCCATGTCTCGAGAGGGAAAGTATATCCGCTTACTCTCGTTGGGAAAATATAATGAAGGCGTGTCGAAACACCCGTGAAGGAATAAATGCTCGTTGCGACAAGCAAGGGTCTTGGAAGGAATAAATAACATGCAAAAGCCTGCTGCTGGCTTGGAAAATGCGGGCCGGAATGAAAGATAATCGTCAAACGGACCAAAAGAAATAAAACAGCATCGGGGAAGAGGCTCACCAAGGATGGGCCCACAAATAACGAACTCATAACGAATTTTTGAAAACTCGTATGGAGGGAACACCAGGAAGAGGCGCAGCAAGAGCTATGTCTCTTGGAAGAGGCGCAGCACTTGCTGCGTCTATTCCCCAAAGTGTATTTTCTGCGTAAAAACGCGATAAACGGAGGGTTTGCAAATCATTTGTTCGAAACATAATTCACACCTTTCTCTCTCAAATCTTCACCATTTCCGCCGAGGTTTGATTCAAAAGCTTGCATTAATCATGACTAATCGAGGTATGTGTCTCATTCTTGAATTAATCGCCCATATCGGCTTAATTTGGATCGAAAAATTAGGGTTTTCAACCCAATTTAATCGAAAATTTGGGGCTTTTTCCCCAAATGCATTTGCCTTGTAAAATTGACATTAGAAACAGGTAATTGGTAGTATAAGGAACACAACCATGTATTTTTTTTCGAATTTTCGTTGAATTTTGAGCATTTGAGTGAATTTGAGACGGTTTCACAGCTAAACCGTAAATTGCTTCGAAAATAGCCTTAGGATTGTCCATTTGCGATGAAACTTGATATTTGGGATCCTTGGATGATGGGTAAACTTCCTACCATCTCGGAATTTTGGTTTGTGACGGCTTTTTCAGGACACTTTTCTAGGGCATAATCGCCGTTATAACGAAATGCTGCCGAAATTTCGAATTGAACCCGGAACTAGGCTTCAAGTTAGGGTTGACTTGACCCAAATTACCACATGAGCGATTGGATTTGTGAGAATATGGCCAAAGATGACGAGAAAAGAGCGGTTTCAGGGCTTCCAAAGGCTCGAAAATCCCTTAACCAAGGCTCGTCGTCACGTGACGCGGCCTAAATTTGCTTTAATGTTGCAGGTGATGAGGCTTCTACTTCTGGGAGGACTCCCATGGAGATAGACACTGCTGTGATCGAGGAGGCTTTAGAGCAGGCCTTCACCGCCACGGTGATGGCTGCTGGGGACGAGGTCCATGAGGAGGAGGCTGTTGAGGAGGAGGAGACCCCGAGACGGGCCAACGTTGGACGAGGAGGTCGTCAGCTGAGGAGAGCACTGCGTGGCCGAGACACGGGAGAGAGTAGGCACTTCTTTGTGGGCCGCAGAGGGTCACCTGTCCTACAGGACGGTGAAGAGCTTGCTAAATAGGAATTCACTACTCATCACCCATCTTCTTTCATTCATTTGTTCATATCTCTTCCAATTTTTTTTCAAAAACTAAAGATAGCTTTTGTTTCAAATCATAATAGAAGGCCGGGAACATCAGGTCGTTCTCGGGTTACACGACAGCGATGGAGTGCTACGAGCGACTGTCGGTGGAGGAGCGCGCCATGATCGAGCGTGGAGCGTTCGGTGCCTTGGTGCAGGCCTGGAGGGATATCGCGAAGAGGAAGCTGCGGGCTAACCTTAGCTTGGTCCGCGCTTTCTTGGCCCGATTCTGGGATATGACTTCCACGTTTCACATGCCTTTTGGTGAGTGGGAGTCACTCTAGAGGACTACGGCATAATTTCTGGTCTGCCGTGCGGGACTGAGGCTGTGGAGTGGCCGGAGACTGCCATGAGGGTGGACTCGGCCAAGGCTAGGAGGTTAATTGGCTGGAACTTGTCGCTGAGGGCTGTCATAGTGTCGGGTTTGGTGCCCAGCTCCTACTTTCGAGACTACTTTGCGGGAAAGATCCCGGCGCTGGTGACGATTGACGGAAGGGAGACGGCTCCTCCTCCCTGTACAGCTGAGCTGAGGGTTCGTCTGTGGCTCTGGTGGTTTCTGTCTTCGATCTACCTCGGAGACAAGGGAGAGAGGCTGTCGACGAAGCTTCTTCCCTTCCTTTCTGACCTGAGCTCCCTAGGGCGTTGGGACTGGGTCACTGCTAGTTTTGCGGTCCTCATCCGCTTCATGAGGGCCATGGTTCGTCCGGAGTTGATGGAGAAGGGGACTTCTCCTGGCGCTTGTCGGATCTGGACTACTATTGGAGGTATGAACCTTCATTTAGACCAAAATCAATTCCTTTCTTTATCCAACCACGAAAGATCGTTATTGATTATCTTATTTTAACAGGCGTGGGTGTACTCCTACTTTCCGGGCCTCGAGCCCAAGAGGACGGAGCCGCTAGAGAAAGCCTATCCCGTGGTGAGGGATTGGGTGATGTGCAGGACGAAGAGCAAGCGTTCTTCTCACGGTGTCTACCGGCGGGATGTGAACGCTCTTCAGCTAGAAAGAGTAAGCATTTCACTTATATTCATTTGCTTCTATATTGCCTTTAAATTGATCATAAGAATGATTCCTTTGTTTATCTTGTCCCAGTGGGTGCCCAGGCCTTGGGCGGAGTACGCTGACGCGCCTCATTTTGTGGCTGAGGTCCTTCGACCTAGGAGCTTGAGCCGGCTGCTGTTGAGGACGTCGATGGGTCCTGTGTGGTACTTGGGCGAGCGCTTGGCTCGTCAGTGCTGTCGGGACGTGTTGGCGATTCCCGTTGATCCTCCTAGAACGATGTTCAGAGAGCCTTCTGAGGCAGAGAGGGAGGCTGAGTTGGCTGGCGTTGGTGGTGACGCCCTCCTTCTTCCTGGCGAGGACTACTCGGCGTTCCTCTATGGGAGGTTGGCGTACTGGCCGGTAGTGGTGAGCATCTTTACTTTCCTCTTTACTTGATTTTTTGAAACTACGATGAAAGATCACCGATTAATGAGAAACATTTGGTTTTGCAGGAGGTTGAGGCGGCGGGCATCGAGCCCCTAGAGTACCCCGAGACCCTCGAGTACACTGACGCGACCGGGAGGACGACGATCTCCGAGCTACGCGACTTTGACGTGGTTGTGGCAGATGCTGGCCTGGACGACTGGCACTATCTGATTCGGAGGGTGAACCTCTAATTTTGTGTGATTTTTGTTTAAGAACACATTTGATTGAGTTTTTTCAATTATTGAGGACTTCTTTTTGAAAATACAGGTTGCACCATCTCGGTTCGTGGCGTTATGGAGGGTGGCCAACCGGCTGCGAGCTACTGCCGTCGAGGCACTTGTCGGTGGTCAAGGCCGTCAGGTATGAACCTTGTGCCTGTTTCATTTTTGACTTTTGATTTCTAACTTTTTCTTGTTATTGCTTGAAACGATTGACATGAGCCAATTTTGTTGTTTACAGGAGGACCGCGAGCTGGAGCGAGAGTTGACCCAGTCTCGGGAGGAGACAGCTCGCTTGTTGAGGGAGCTCGAGGTTCGAGACGCCGAGATTGCTGCTCTTGCGGCAAGGGTTGCAGAGCTGGAGGGCGACCAGCAGTAGTTTTGTTTTAGTTTTTGTTTGTTTGTTGGCTGTATTTTGCACAGTTGTACATTTTGGACCTTCATTTTGAACATTCTGGACTTTGTTTGGGGCTCGAGCCCCCAGTTTGTATATTTCCCCTTTTTGGTTGTATATAAGATGGCCTGAGTGCCTTTGTTGCTAGGCTGTGCTGCTTGTATCTGCAGGTTAACTTTGAACAGGTTTGGTAGATGACGGTTTACGCCGTCATGCCGCCGAAATTTACATAGAAATCATGCAAAACATACATATGGCCTTGATTAGCGCAAAACGAATGACTCAAAAGAATGCAAAAATGCAAAATTTTTGCCGGAAATAACCGGACGGTAGGAAGGGTTACCCCCTAAAAAAGAAAAAATAGAAATCTGTAAGTTAGAAATGAGATGATTAAAAAAAGAAATGAAATAAATGAAATAAATTTAAATTTTGAAATGAATTATTTCCTAAAATGAATTTGTAAGAGTGTGATGAAATGACGAAAATGTCGATGTCGTCTCGAAATGCGTGCCCGCGGAAGTTTAGGAAACCCTCCACGTATTTACCAAAATAATAACCGTAGGAATAGGAAATTATTCGTCATGGAATTAGGAAAGATCCAACGCGGAAAATCACAGAAGTTAAGCTGAGGAAGAGGCGCAGCATGATGAAATGCGTCCCTTTGAAAGAGGCGCAGCAGTCTTTGCGCTGTTCTTCGGTTGTTCTGTTCTGGCGGATTTTTGGAAACAGAAATTAGTATAAATAGAGACGTCGATGGAGCTTTTATTCACACAATTCTTCCGTCTCTTCTTCGTCTTATTACTTAAAACTCTTAAAATAATCCTTCGTCATGAATACTTTAGAGGTTCGCGTAAAAGAATGGACCAACGAATTTTCGAACATGGAGAAATATGATATGGGCGCCTATAATCTTGGATCACTGCTGAGTTTGAAGCTTATCAAGGTTGTCAAACCGTTCTTGGATGCTTGTCTCGATTATTGGGACCCAAATTACCATGTTTTTGCGTTCCCTGGAGGCGATATTTGCCCATTTCCTGAAGAAATTGCTGCGATTGGTGGGTGGGACCCTGAACACTTGCCTGCCATTCCTTCTACTTCGCAAGGGTACAAGAGCAAATTTAAAGACTTGCTTGGGTTGACTAGACTTGAGGTGGACCGTCTAGTGACCTCGAAGGGAGTGCGAATGTTGGACTTCGTTGACCGATTTATTGACAGGGCTGACCCCACCGTTTCTTATGTTGCCAGGCGAAGGGCATTTGGGTTTTGTTTGTTGCATGTGTATGTCTTCCAAGGGCATGTTGATGAAGACTTGAGAGGTGATCCCCGTCTTCTGGGCCTTGTTGAACAAATGGAGTTGCGCAGGAGCCCAGCTTGTTTATGCTTAGAAGAGATCCTGTTGGGCTTGGATAATAGGAGAACCAATCGCGACCTACCGTATTTGGGAAGTCCCGTCATTCTGCAGGTAAAAGAACATTTCTTTCTTTTTTCCTTTTCCTTTCTTTTTTTTTCGTTTTTTCGTGTTTTTTTTGATGTCTAATACCCGCTTTTGGTAGGTTTGGCTTATGGAACGGCTTCGATTGATCGAGCCCCCAGTTCATGTTCCTTCTTATCATGCTCGTTCAATTGCCATGAGGACCAGGCTTTACTTGGTGGATTTCACCCGAGTCTGCAATTATTGGGAGAACAAACTGAAGAGTGACGATGGCCCGTTGATTAGGTGGATTGTGCCGTAGTGGCATCTCAAATCTGTCACTGGAGTGTCTTCTTTGGATCATACTCGGTCCGTGCGCATTCCTGGCCTGGAATTTATGGTGTGCATTTTCCCGGAAAGGCTGATGAGACAAGTTGGACTAAAACAGACAATCCCAAAGCTTGATACTGTCTCGCAGACTGCTGTGGCGCTGACTACAGAGAGCCGAAGGGAGTTGGCCATTAAATGGGCTCAAAGAAATGTATGGTTCTTGAACTCTTCTGCTAATGCCTTATGGGTGTCAGATTCTTATCTGCGATGGAGGAAAGCTATCACTCCGGAAGAGCGCGAGAGATTGAGGAAGAGCGAACCCGTTGACTACAAGGTGCGCGAGGTGGAGACAGAGAAAGAAAAGCATTTGACTGAGGGAGAGAAAGAAGCCGGGTTTCGAGTTGTTCATCCTTCGAAGAAACCGAAGACTTCTCCTGTCGTAGGGATGGTGATTGGCAAGAATGGGAAGTGTAGGCCTCGAGAAAGACCTTTGGTGATTAGGTCCGAAGTGGCGCAAGAGCGTCCGGCTCGAGGTCGTGACAAGAAATATGACAAGAATGACAAGGGCAAAGGGAAGATGGAAGAATAGCCCGAGTCTTTATATATTATTTATTATTATTATTATTGTTGTAATAAAAAGGTGGGGTTTTTAGAATCCTAGCCTATTCTATTTTTATTATGTAGCGTACTATTACTATTAGAAAATGAATAAAATAAAAAGGTTAAATGGTTATGAAACCGTTGTGATTTTCTATTTATTATTCTTGTCGAATTCCAAATGCAATGCAAATGTCCTTCTATTTACATTTTTTTTTAAAAATAGTGGGTTGTATCCTGTAAAGGATTGCCTACGTATTCACTTAAAAAAATAAAATCAAACCCTTGCGCGTAGTTCGAGTGAATGTAAAAGAATAATTGTTCTAAGCAAGAGCTTGTAGTGAACTTAGAAAATAAGCATGAGCTTTTGCTTACTCTGAAGGTGCAAATTTAGTTTATTTGATGATATGAGGACGACAAAAATTGCCAAAGTGCAAGAGCAAAGTGACATTAGCTTATTTCAGCTTGGCTAGGGGCCGTTTATTTAGTGCCGCAAGAGCGACACGTGAGGTTACGCGAGGCGCGTTTTTTGTTCCTATTCTGGGCATAGTACCGTTTTAGTTGGTCGAGGTTTGTTGGGTTAGAAAACTCAATCCCGTCTAGGTCTGTGATTCTAACCGCACCCCTTGGAAGTATGGACTTGACTAGAAATGGTCCGGCCCAATTAGATTTGAATTTTCCCCGTGGGTCAACAGGTAAAAGAGCTCTAACCGATTTGAGTACTAAGTCTCCTTCCTTGATGTTTCTTGGCCTAACCCTTTTGTTGAAAGCTCGTTTGATACGTGCTTGATATGTTTGGACATTATGCAAGGCGCGTAGCCTACGTTCATCCAGGAGGATGAGTTCTTCATATCAATCTCTGTTCCAATCGGCTTCTGGGATTTGACTTTCGAGTAGAATACGCAAGGATGGCATCTCTAGCTCGACTGGTTGTACAGCTTCCATGCCGTAAGTCAAATACAAAGGGATAGCCCCAGTGGGCGTCCTAACAGATGTACGATATCCCCATAAAGCAAAGGGTATCTTACTCGGCCAATCTCGATAGTTGTCAATCATTTTCTTGAGAATTGTGACAACGTTCTTATTTGCTGCCTCTACCGCGCCGTTAGTCTGTGGCCTATAGGGCGAAGAGTGGTGATGCCTAATCTTGTATTTGGCTAGCAATTGCTCAGTCTCAGCTTGGAAATGTGATCCATTATCACTAATGATCTCACGTGGGCAACCATATCGACAGATGATGTTGTTTTGTATGAACTTTGCCACATTTTTGGCCGTAAGACTAGTGTAGGAAGCCGCTTCTACCCATTTGGTGAAATAGTCGATTGCCACTAGGATGAAACAGTGACCTCCTGTTCCGGCTGGGGTTATCTTCCCGATTATATCGATTCCCCAAGCAGAAAATGGCCAAGGAGATGTCATCGTATAGAGCAACGAAGGAGGGACGTGTTGTACATTCCCAAAGATTTGGCAATTGTGGCAATGTCTTACGTGTTTGATGCAATCGGATTCCATTGTGGTCCAATAATACCCCAGACGTGTGATTTTCTTTGCCATCATGGGCCCACTCATGTGAGGACCGCATTCTCCATCGTGGACTTCTTCCATCACCTTTCGTGCCCGTGAATGATCAAGGCAACGTAGGATTACACCAAGAGGTGTTCTTTTGTATAACTCTCCTTGCATGAGAACGTATTGGGAAGCTAATAGGCGTATAGCACGTTGTCCCCTCTTGTCCATATCGGGTGGGTAGGTACCGTTGAGCTTGAAATTCAGGATTGCTTGGAACCAGGGTTCCTGTGCGATTTCCTCTTTATCGGTGATTTAGTGTACATAAGCCGGCTCTGACCGTCGTTCGATGCACAAAGGCATTTCCATCATGTCATCTGGCATATTAATCAAAGATGCAAGTTTTGCAAGAGCATCTGCAAATTGATTTTCTTCCCGAGGTAGGTGTAGATATGTCACGTGATCAAAGAATTGGGCAACTTGGTCTATTCTGGCTTGATAAGGTGCTAGGCTTTCGCTTCAAATTTTCCAAAATCCTGTAACTTGATTGATGGTCAGTGATGAATCCCCATGTACTCGGAGGTTTTTAATGCATAAGCTCACTGCCGCTTGTAATCCGATGAGACAAGCTTCGTATTCGGCAGCATTGTTTGTCACCTCGAAGTCGAGTTTGACAGCGATTGGTGTGTGCTCGCCTCCAGGAGAAATGAGCAACACTCCTATTCCAAATCTTCTTAAGTTTGATACCCCATCAAAGTAAAGATCCCAGGAGTTTATATCAGTTTGGAGTATATCCTCGTCCGGAAATGACCAAGTGTCTATTGTTTGTGCATCATTGATATGATTTTCTGCGAAGAATTCGGCAACGGCACGCCCTTTTATAACTTTTTAGAGGCACGTATTTGAGGTCAAATTATGAGAGCATCAAAGTCCATCTTGCTAGGCGTCCGTTGAGGATGGGTTTCTCGAAGAGGTATTTGGCTGGATCCATTTTGGAGTATATTTTGACGGAGTAGCTAAGCATGTAATGGCGTAGCTTCTTCGTTGCCCACACAAGAGCGAGGCATGTCTTTTCGAGTTGTGAGTATTTGCACTCGTACTCCAAGAACTTCTTACTAAGGTAGTAGATAGCCCTTTCTTCACTTCCTACGGTCTGAGCTAGCATGGCACCCATGGCTGTTTCAGTTACCGTGAGATATAAACCAAGAGGTTGATCTCGTTGAGGTGGCATTAGCACTGGTGGTTTAGCTAATATTTCCTTGATTCGGTCGAATGCCTTTTGACAATCATCATCCTACATGGTGTGGTCTGTCTTCTTGAGCTTCTTGAAGATAGGCTCGCAAATCATGGTGAGTTTCGATATGAATCGACTTATATATTGCACTTTTCCCGGGGAATCCCTCGACTTCTTTTCTGTTTGAGGTTGTGGCATTTCGATCAGAGCCTTGATCTTGGAAGGGTCTATTTCTATACCTCGTTGGCTAACGACGTATCCCAGGAGTTTGCCGGATGTTACTACGAATGTGCATTTCTGAGGATTGAGCCTCATGTTGTATTTTCGTAGCCTTGCGAAAAATTTGCGAAGGTTCGCAATATGCCCTTCTCTTTCCTTGGATTTGACAATCATGTCGTCTACGTATACCTCAACTTCTTTGTGCATCATGTCATGTAAGAGTGTAGTTGCGGTGCGTTGATATGTAGCTCCGGCGTTGATCAATCCAAACGGCATGACCGTATAGCAATAGGTTCCCCATTGAGTGACAAAGGCGGTCTTATGCATGTCTTCTATGGCCATCTTGATTTGGTTATAACCCGCGTACCCATCCATGAAGGATAGTAATGCGTGGTCTGCAGTATTGTCTACTAATATGTCGATGTGTGGTAGAGGAAAGTCATCTTTAGGACTGGCTTTGTTTAAGTCCCTAAAATCAACACAAACCCGGATTCTCCCATCCTTTTTGGGTACAGGTACTATGTTGGCTACCCAGTCAGAATACTCGGAAACTTTGATGAACCCGGCTTTGAATTGCTTGTCAACTTCTTCCTTAATTTTGAGAGCCCATTCTGTTCTCATTCGTCGAAGCTTCTGTTTTACAGGTTTGAAACCTGGCTTAATCGGAATTATATGCTCGGCGATATTCCTGTCGATCCCTGGCATGTCTTTGTAGGACCAAGCGAAAACGTCTTTGGACTCGTTTAGGAGGTCTATGAAATCGGCCCTTTCGGTAGAGTTCAAGGTAGTCCCTATCCTAAGTTCTTGGGGTTCTAGTTCGGTTCCTACGTTGATGGGTTCAGTGTCCTCTATTACTGGTCCCCATTCCCCTTCCTGTAGTATTTCTTTGGCTACGTAGGGAGGTATTTCGATTAGTCCGGGTCTTGGTCATCCTCGGTATCATCGTAAACAGAATTGCACTCAAGATAACACAAAGAGTAAGCAGAACCTGATTTATTCATATTAAGGTTTGAGTAAAGTTGAAACAAGGAAGCCATCTGATCCATGGTCAGTGGCGGCAAAGGGACAGTGGTTGGGACATTTCCCGAACTACTGCGACTACTCGAGGCTAAGCTAGGAGAAACAGAGGGAATGGGGATGATGACAGGAGGAGACTCCCTAATGACTTCTCTAGACTCCGACTCTGACTCCGACTCAGACTTGAATTCATCGTCTTCTGGTTCTCCTTTGAACATCTCTCCTTCTCCAGTGGTGAGCTTGAAGAGTCTTCATTGATTGTTGGTCCACTTGATTGATTTTCTCCATCCTTTCTGCTGACTTGCGTTGGTTTCTGTGATTAACGCGGTGGGGTTGAAGCGATCGTCTTGAAGTATCATGGTAATGATCTCATCCTGCGCGGCCCTAACAAATCGATCTTCTCCGAACAATAGACTAACAGCTTGTTCGTCTAAGCAAGGTGCTTGACGGGTTTTGACGGTAGGAACCGTTTCTGGAGGGATAAAGCAGCAATCGTGAAAGATCTCGATTCCGGCTAGCTTCCTCTCGAGATAATGCCAAGGCTCGGGAAAGCCGTGAAAGAGTTCTAGACTTCCTTCTTCAACAAAGTACCCATTTAGGGTAGGGAGATAGGGTCGCATTTGGACTCCTACATGCTTACGGTTTTGGACTTGAGCGAGCATCTCGAGAACCTCTTCTTTAGTGGGTTTGTACCCTAGTCCAAGTGGTATCCTCTTTGAGTTACCTTCCTTGTATGGTGCGAAGGTGTTTCTTCGAGTAGGGTTCAAAGGCATTCCAGGGAAGTATCCCTGGGTTTTGAGTATGTGGTTGACCACCAAGTTGGAGTAGGGATCATAGTATAAGGATGCCAATTCGCTTTCTATGACACTTATGCTTTGGAAGCCCCCAAGTTCGTATACGGGATCTGCAAGGACTTGATTGTTCGACTTCTTTTCGATTATTGCCTTGATGGGTGACGAAGTGATTGTTACCACTTTGCCATTTAGTGGGATCTTGATCTTTTGATGAAGGGTGGATGTTATCGCTTTGGAAGCGTGAATCCAAGGTCTTCCTAGGAGTATGTTGAAGGAAGCTTCGATGTCCACTATTTGGAAGTTAACCTTTCGCTCAATTGGCCCTGTGGCTATGGTTAGGTTAACAAGTCCTACCACCTTTCGTCGTGTACCATCGTATGCACGCACACCTTGATTGGTAGGGGTCCAATCCGACTTTCATGCCTAATTTGTATGCCATGTTGAGGGGTATGACGTTGACCGCAGAGCGATCATCTACCAAGGTCATTGGCACATTCTTCTTTAGACAAATGACGGTGATGTAAAGAGCTAAATTGTGACTAGCGCCAAAAGGTGGCAAATCTTCGTCTGAGAAAGTAATAGGATTACTTAGCTTTGACGATTCTTGGAAGACCAAGTTGACTACATCTTCGGGTGTCGAGTTATGTGCTACATTTAGTTTGGCCAAAGCTTGCAGTAAAGCTTGGCGATGTGGGAATGAGCTCGCTACTAATTGCCAGACTGAAAGATCAGCCTCTGTCTTCTGTAATTGCTTGAGCAAATGGTCAGTGGAGTCCTCTTCGTTATCATTTGGTGTGACAATGTTGGTTGGACCATTTTGAGTAGTGCTTTGATATGGACGTCCCGAACGAGTTAGGTGGTCCACATCTTGGTCTTCACCATTTTGGAGTATTTCCTTGACTAGGGAGTTCTCAATGAGATACTCGTCCTCATCATCGTCGGCCCAAACTCCATTGATTGTAGCTAGTTCCCTCATTCTCATGATTTCATCTTCTAGTCGTTTGATTTGGTTGACTAGTCTATCAACCACGACGACTATTTCTTGCATAGTAGTGTTTTGAGAGAAGATTAGTTGCACATGCTCCTTGGGTGTTGCGTTGGGATCACGTAAAGTTGTCACCACATTTTCTAATTCCCAAACTTGTCTATCCACACTCCTTGCCCATGTGATGAAGTCGGAAATGGTAGGGGAGATAGTAGAGTAGAACCCTTCATTCTCGATTGCATGGATTTCATCTTTAATTGGAGAAATGAGGTGTGAACAATCTAAGATAAATTCGTCACTTGTAATCACTAGAACTCCAAGAGGATTCTGAGTGTTGTTGGGTTTACCTCCTGGCGGTATTGGTAGTCGACCATCTTCAATCATGTCTTGAAGCACATTTTTAAATTTGTAGCATTTCTCTGTGTCATGCCCTTTGCCCCTATGGTATTCACAGTACGAGCTGTCGTCCCAGAACTTGGATTTCCTTTCGGGTTCTGGAGTAGGTCCAATGGGTTGAAGTTTGCCTTGCTTCATTAACCTTTTTAGAGCGTTGGAGTAAGTGTCCCCAAGATTTGTGAATTTCCTTGGTGGGGTACTTTTCTTGGATGGCTCGAGAAGGTTAACTTCATCGGTCTTGCTAGTGGAACCGTATGAATGACTTGTTGAGCCTTGATATCCTCGACCTACCGTTTTGGACAAGAGCCCTTTACGGATGTCATCTTCAATCCTTGTCCCTAGTACGGTTAAGTCCTTGAAAGTCTTGATGTTTTGGTATCTCAAATGATTGGCATAAATGGGTTTGAGATTATCCACAAACTTCTCCACAAGGGTAGCCTCATCCGGGCGTTCAACTAGTTGGGTACTAGTCTTCCTCCACCTACTTAGGAAGTCGGTGAATCCTTCTTTGTCATTGTGGGTAAGAGCCTCTAGAGTGCGCATGTTAACTTGAATCTCGGCATTATCCGCATATTACTTAGAAAACTCGATTGCGGCGTCTTCCCAAGTAGCGACCTTCTTGTGTTCTAAGGAGTAGAACCATTGCTTCGGGATGGTGTTAAGAGATGAAGGAAAGATCCTTAAGAACATTTCGGGTTTGATGCCTTTGATAGACATGTAATCCTTGAAGGCACGGATGTGGTTCAAAGGGTTTTCGTGCCCCTTGAATTTAGGGATATCCGTCATATTGAAGTTGGTTGGCAATTTGGAATTGACGGCCTCGTACTTGCGGTTATTCTCCCTATAAATGTCATCCCCTTTAAGGTACATCAATTGCTCCTCTAAGTATTAGAGTCTTTTCTCGGCTACAGTTAGTCCCATGGGAGGATTTTCATCCCTGGATTCATCCGCGGAGTCACCTATTACTTCACTTTCATGAGGAGGCAACCTCCCCTCTACGGCATAGATCCGGCCCTCGATGATCTCAAGGCAATCATGGACTTGGTTTTGGGTAACTTGGATTTGGGCTAGCGCGGCTAGGATTCGATCATTACCATCTTGAAGTTGGTGGAGGTTTGTTTTGCTGGATCCAGGCATCTTGAAAACTGGATAAGAGATCGATGACGAATCAAAACACGATCGACCAATCTAACACACTTGCTAAAAGAAGAAATGTTTTGACTCGTAAAGTGGGTGTGTGCCACTTGTGTTAAGTGAGCTTTGAAGAAAGGACAAGAATTTTGAAAATGTGTATCCTAGTCAACTATAGTGTAGTTGTAGGAGTGGACTCAAAGTGAGGTTTTGAAATGGGCTTGTGACCCGGATTTGACTCGAAAAAAGAGTTTTGACTGGGTTTTGCGCTAATCAAATGGCCTTTTTCGAAATTTTGATTAAAAAAGAATTTTGATTTTTTACAAAAATCGTCATGGTTTCGTTTAGAAATGGTGATCACGTAAGGTACAAACATTTATACAAGCATTATAACGGGATGCTAAGTGAATTTAAAAGGGTTTTGGTTTTAAAGGGTGGGTTGCCATACCGAACCATCAAACCCGAAGTCTGTGGAGAGGCTAGTACCAAACAAGAGTAAGGCCGATTCCTAGTCCATTTCCTCAAGTAGTGAAGGCCCTTGATACAAACAAGAGTAAGCATCATGGTATGGATGACGTCAATCGCTATCCATCCTTAGGCCCAAATAAGAATTAGGACCGTTTAAACGGGACGATTGGTCGAATGGGTTAGGTTGGGCCTAGGAAGGCCGAATAGAACGGTCTAGGAAGACCGAGTTATGAAAACCGACAATTGTCTTGTATAAATTATTCCCTAACCTTGTTCAAGTTTCACCCTTGGCTACACGTAAGTGTATTATCCCCAGCGGAGTCGCCAAACTGTGGACAGTGGGGGGCCCACGGGGGCGCTTGGGAGGAAGAGAACAAGCGTTTGCATTTTTGTTGGAGTCGCCACCAATTTTTATGGGAAATTGGAACCGTTCGAATACTTCGTGCCATGTCAAGACACAAAGTAGTGACATGAACACTAAGCAATCGTTACCCTTAGCATTCTATGTCTAGAATGACTCTCGTGGATGCCAATGAACACGGATGTTCACAGAGAACTGGAGTAAGGGGTGAGGGTACGTATTAGGAAGCTCTTTTGATCGAACACCAAATCTCGTCCGCCTCGATAGCGGCCTCTACTAATGATTAGGGACATCATTTATACTTGATATATCGTCGATTATATGCATGCAATGCAACATCCATAGAATTAATCCTAACATGTGAATATTAGGCTAAGTCGGTGAAACAAGTAATTTAGCATACAATTAATGTCGAGGTAGGATTTAATGTTCAATTACATGTGAAGTCATACAAATGATACAAAATTTAAGATAAATACAATAGGAAAATTACGATAATGAAAATTACAATAATTACAATGGATTAGGCGATTTATGTCGAAAATACCTTCAAAACGGATAATTTGAGAAAACGAATAAAAAGAATGAAATAACGAACAAGTCAGAAGGTGATAATACGAATAATAGTCAATTATACGTAAGCTAATTAAACTAGGTCAAGCAACAAAGGAGTTCAGAGACAGAACTCATCCTGGAACAAAGCGACGAGATCGCGCCCTCGGAAGAGCGCAGCAGATCTTTGCGTCTTTCCAAGGGTGAGTAATCTTTTTGTGAAGCCGAAACTGCAAATCGTTAATATAAATCAGTGATTTTAAAGGTTAATTACTATATTTACTCGGATGGAAGTGATTAATAGTTTATTTACATATGATTGACGGTCATAAAAGCGATAAAACATGGATAAGACGGACATGGATGAAGTTGATTAATACAAATTAACAAATTAAACTAATTAATTAGGTTAAACACGATGGATTAATGACGAATATATGATGGTGACAATGATAAACAGATGTAAATATGTCAAAGGATGAATTCCACAGATTCAATATGGGTAAATCGAACCTCTAAAACACGAATTGAGTTTAATGACGAAAACCCGCAAATATGAATTACTTGGGATTTAAATCGGATTTAATGATGAATTAAGCATGCGAATGAGTAAGATATAACATACATGATTATTGTATCGAAGAATTAAAGAAACAAACGAAGACAAATAAACACGAACGAATTACAGAGGACGAAGGAAGAAGAAAGGAAGCAGAAGGCTGGCGGCCCTCACGAAGAGGCGGCGAATCGCTGCGCTCCTTCAAGAGGCGCAGCGATTCTTTGCGTCCTTTCTCGACGGTTTGTCTTCTGGAAATCCGCAAAAGGAGGTTTTTAAGCACGGTTTTGGAAATCGGTTTTAAGAGGTATTTTCGACATAAACCTTACATTAATGATACAAAAAGTAAATAAGGATTTACACCCTTAGACTTACATGTTTGACGAAATGAGAAGGTCTAAGATATCGATTAGTGATGCTCGACGTGAATGTAAAGAAAGTGCCCTCGTAAGAGGAAAACGATTAGATTAATTAAGTTGATTGATTGTGGAGTTGGTCAAATTGGTCGGTCATGCAAACGAGGCTGGTACTCAGAAGGATCCGAGCTTACGTGGTCGAAAGTTCAAGACGTAGACGCCAAAAAGTAAGAACAAAGGCCTAGAATGCAAAGGGAGAAGAGAAGGGCGGACACTCGCGTGAGAAATATGAGGAGCGAAGGCTCCTATTTATACTAATCACGTGAAGGAATTAGGGTTTCGGAGAGTCTTTGGAAGTGAATCTCGGAAAGATATGAAAAAGATACGAAAATTACGCGAGAAAAGGACTGGGAAGAGGCGCAGCGAGCCACTGCGTCTCTTGGAAGAGGCGCAGCACCTGCTGCGTCTGTTCCCAAGTGGTTTCCTCCTGCGGAAGAAAGATTTCCGAAGTTATGGAAGGACAGAATAATTTGGTTTTCCTTAATATTTTATGTGAATATTACGGGAAATTGTTTGCCAAAGGATAAAGATTGTGAAATATTTATAAAATATGGAATAGAAATATCCGGAACGTTCCAGAACATTCTGACTCGGGATTTAACGGTTATCAGAAAATGAAGACGGTTTTAGGCCCGGACTCCAAATGTACTCTAATTACTGTCAAAACGACCGTATCGGCACATAGATGACAACTAAGAGGTAGACATTAGTATTTGAACAATCACTTGACGATAAACTTACGAACTGTCACAAATCGTTCCGCGTAGCAAACATGCGGCCCAATCATCACCGGGTGGTTTGCGAGAGGTGCAGAAATGAGGTATCTACAATCGCTCACATACTTCCGAAGTTGAGATACATGAAAAACATTGTGTACCCTATCCAAAGCTGGTGGCAACGCTAACCTGTAAGCTACCTCGCCTACACTGTCCAAAATCTCATAAGGACCTATAAACTTTTGGCTTAGCTTACCTTTCTTCCCAAACCTTATAACACCTCGCAGAGGTGACACTTTCAAAAGGACCTTGTCACCTACCGCAAACTCAATGTCCCTGCGTTGTAAACCGGCATAGCTCTTCTGACGATCTTGAGCTGCTCTCATCTTTTTCCGAATTAACTGGACTTGCTCAACCATATCTTGTACCAGCTGTGGCCCTAAAACCACTGTCTCAGAACTATCATCCCACAAACTGGACTTCGGCACTTCCGGCCATACAAAGCTTCAAAAGGTGCCATCCCGATGCTCGTATGATAACTGTTATTGTATGAAAACTCGATCAGATCAAGCCTGTCTTCCCAACTGCCCCCAAACTCCATAACACATGACCTCAACATGTTCTCTAAGGTCTTGATGGTCCATTCTGTCTGACCATCGGTTGCCGGATGAAAGGCTGTACTCATCTTCAAAGTTGTACCCATCAACTCTTGCAGTTCTTGCCAAAACTTGGATATGAAACTCGCATCACGATCAGAAACGATATCTTTAGGTATACCATGTAACTGAACCACATGCCTCTTGTAACCCAATGCTAGCTGCATCTTAGACCAAGTATCTTTCATGGGAACGAAATGGGCTGACTTGGTTAACCGATCAACAATCACCCAAATCATGTTGTTACCTTGTTGTGACCTAGGCAACCCCACAATGAAGTCCATAGAGATCAACTCCCACTTCCACTCGGGTACTTCCAAAGACTGTATCTTACCTTGTGGTCTCCTTTGTTCACCCTTGACCCTTTGACAGGTCAAACATCTGGCTACAAACTCAGCTACATCTCTCTTCAAGTTTGGCCGCCAAAAAGTCTTCTTAAGGTCTTTGTAAAGCTTGTCACCACCCGGGTGAGCTGAATAAGGAGTGCAAAGAGCCTCCGTCAAGATCACTCTCCGCAACTCTGCATCCTCAGGAACACACCATCTCCCAACAAAACGAACACTCCCATCTGTATGGATAGAAAACATGGAAACCGTTCCACTCTCTACCCTTGACTTCCACTCCTGAATCTTAGGATCAAGCTCTTGCTTACTCTTGATGTTCTCATACAACTCTGGCTCGATCGTCAAATCCCCGATGGTATCTCCCTTTCATATCATAAAGATCCCCATCCTAGATATCTCATCCCTCAACTTCAGCAAAGACATGGCTGTACATAGCGAATGAACGCTCTTCCTACTCAGTGCATCTGCAACAACATTAGCCTTACCCTCGTGATAGATGATCTCCATATCGTAATCTCCGATCAGCTCCATCCACCGTCTCTGTCGCATGTTAAGCTCCTTCTGAGTGTAGATATATTTTAGACTCTTATGATCAGAGAACACCTTAAAAGTTGCTCCATAAAGGTAGTGCCTCCAAATCTTAAGAGCGAAAACAATCGCACCTGACTCAGGTCATGAGTAGGGTAGTTCTCCTCATATTGCTTCAGCTGCCTCGAAGCATAAGCTATGACTTTCCCTTCCTGCATCAAAACACAACCAAGACCATTCTTTGAAGCATCTGTATATACCTCAAAGTTCTCACATCCCTCTGGCAAGGCTAGGATAGGGGTTGTGGTCAAGAGTTCCTTTAAGGTCTGAAACGCCGTCTCACAACTCTCATCCCAAACAAATCTGACTTCCTTCCTCATCAAAGATGTCATAGGCCGCGCTATGGTAGAGAAATCTTTCACGAATCTCCTGTAGTAGCCAGCAAGGCCTAAGAAACTCCGAATCTCAACAACATTCTTCGGTGATTCCCACTTGCTTACGGCCTCAATCTTACTAGGATCCACAAAGACCCCCTTTTTAGATATCACATGGCCTAGAAAAGCCACCTCCTCTAACCAGAACTCGCACTTAGATAGCTTGGCATATAGTTGATTCTCTCTCAAAGTCTGCAAGACTATCCTCAAGTGCTCCTCATGCTCTTCCTTAGTCTTAGAATAGACTAAGATATCGTCGATGAAATTAACCACAAACCTATCCAAGAACGGTGTAAAGATCCGATTCATCAAATCCATAAAAGCTGCTGGTGCATTGGTCAACCCAAAAGGCATCACCACGTACTCGTAATGACCATATCGAGATCGGAACGCTGTCTTAGGAATATCCTCACCTGCTATCCTTAACTGGTGATATCCTGACCTCAAATCAATCTTAGAAAACACGCCTGCTCAACTTAGCTGATCAAACAGGTCATTAATCCTAGGCAACGGATACTTGTTCTTCACTGTGACACGATTGAGCTCTCTGTAATCAATGCACAGTCTCATACTCCCATCTTTCTTCTTTACAAAAAGAACTGGGGCTCCCCACGGTGACACACTAGGCCTGATATAACCCTTTCCTCGCAACTCATGTATCTGCGTTTTCAACTCTGCCAACTCTATTAGGTGCCATACGGTAAGGTGCTTTAGATATAGGACCTGTTCCTGGTTTAATCTCCACACTGAAATCAACATCCCTCTTGGGAGGCAAACTCGGTATCTCCTCAGGAAAAACGTCTTCAAACTCTCGCACCACAGATATCTCAGAAGCTGTCGGCGGCTCTACTCGGTGGTCTCTTACATGACAGAGAATAAAGGGACACTTTTTCCTCAAACATGACTTTAAAGTCATCACGGCTATGAACCTACACTTAGGCTTTACCACAAACCCTCTATAGGACACCCTAACACCCTTAGGACCCTTTAAGGACACTCTCGTTTGCCGACAATCTATCCTGGCATCATACTTACCCAGCCAATCCATCCCGACAGTCACCTCGAACCCATCCATATGAAACTCTAACAGGTTTACTGGTAAATCTAACCCTCCAACTACCATATATACTCCCTTATACAACTTGAGACACGACACAGACTCTCCCGAAGGTATGAACACGTCATCTTTAACAACCTCAAACTTTCCCAAACCCATAGACACAACATGACTCTTAAACACAAAAGAGTGTGTAGCCTCTGAATCAAACAAAACAAAGGACGGTACATTATGAACAAGAAAGTTACCGGTAACTACATGAGCATCATCCTGTGCTTCCTGCTTGTCCATCATAAAAAGCTTCCCACTGTTTTTCTGTCCTCCACCCTGAACTGAAGCATTGGAGGTACTTGGCTTGGCTGCCGAATCCTGGGTGGTGCTGTTGTTCTGGCGCTAGTATGATCCACTACCACCGCGGTTGTAATCGCCTTGGTTGCCCTGTCCACCTCTGTTGCCCCATGAACCTCCCGGTCGGTAACTAGCAAAACTCTGAGTTGGCCCCTGAGAAAAATTTCCTGGCCGAGCTCCTGAACCAGTGTCGGGCTTGTAGCTCGTGCATTCCCGTCTTTTGTGGCCTATCCCACCATATTTAAAGCATGTAAGGTTGGAGTTGTCACTTACACTCCGACCTCCATTCTTTCCCCAGCCACGAGATCCTCCCGAGAAACCAGCTCCACCAGAAAAAGCCTTAGCATGGTTGAAGTTCCCTTTCTTGTTGGCCGACTGACTGTTGCTTCCACTGTCAGCCTTCCTCTTTTCCGCAGCAGTTCTCTCATCGATCTCTCTTGAGAGATCTACCATTCTCTCAGCTTGACCCGCTCTCAGATACACTTCCTTGAGGTCAGTAGCAACCCCGGCTGGCATACGACTCACGATCTTAGCAGATAAACCCCTCTCAAAACGGAGAGCCAAACCTCTCTGTCCTAGCTGCATGTACTCAACATAACGAGATAGCTCCAGAACCGATGATAGTAGTCGTGATCGTCATCTCTTGATCATGGTAAAGGAATCAAAGTCGGATCTCATCTTGTGTCGAATATGCTCCGCACAAACCGCTCTCCCTCATAACACTCTTTAACCCCATCAAGGAATAGCTCCTTCACTGGTAAAAAGCTCTAGCATCTTCCTTGACGTTTTGCCACCAAACTGCAGCTTCACCTCTTAGGTAGTACACTACCTGCTCGACGATCATGTCTTCGGGGCACTTAACCACTTCCATGAGAGCTTCGATCTCACGGTGCCACTTCTCGAGTAACTTTGGTTCACCTACCCCATCATATGTGGGAGGGTTGAAGCGAGCAATGATGATGCTGAGCTGAGTAGCATCCATCGACTTCTCATTCCCCTTTCCCACATTTTTGAGAGCTTTAAGGAGAGCCTCTTGTTGCTCAATCATGCGAGCAACCTCATCAAGAGTCATCTCAGAAGCTTGGATCTGCGCGGGAGTTCTTTTGGGCGGCATTTTGAGCTGACAAGAAATAAGAAAACGTAAGCACAAAAGCCTATGGCTCAAAACGTAACAATTACAAGAGGAATCCCACTGGCTGCACGTTAAGCTCAGCAACTTCAGCAAATACGACATACACATGTACCTTGGTTGCAGCTTTTGCAGCACAAGCAGCAGTCAACCTAAGGGCTCTGTATATACATGTAATTCATGTTTTACAGCAAACGTCACCTCAATTCCACGGTAATAATTCAACAATGCAAATTACCCCCACTCCATCCCCCGCACACCACAAAATAACCGACAACACTACAAACAACACCATTACGGGTTCTTAACTGCAATCTGGTATGCATATACAGAATGACAATAACATTTGAAGCAACAGACGCGTCCGGGGAATACACACTAACAGCATCCACTAGCAACTCAGAAAAGCTTGTAGAAATGGAAGCATCAATTTTGTATGAAATGCCTGTACAGGTAATGACATTACTATACGTGGTACCTTGTATATTTACCGTCTGCTAAGTTAAACGACCGGCCCATAATAAGCGGTTTACGTTATAAGAAACACTCATACCTCTCTTAAAAAACAAACCTAAACAACTTACAATATATGTACACGTTTTGTGATCTGCAGGAACGGGAAAACTTCATAGAGTACATCGAATCTAAAATTCAGAGAACAAAACTGTATGTACAGGTCGTCCCCACAACTGCTCTTTCTAGAGCACAGCAACTAGAGTGGGTGCTAAAGCAAGTTTCTCTAAACTAAAGAAGCAAGACGTTTAAAAGCTGCCTTGGCAAATTTTGGTGCACTTTTGTAACCGTTGCTTTACAAGTTAACAATGATCGTCTAATGTTAGGGTTGTACGTTATAAACTGCACAAACTTATAAATAATTAGCTCCTCGCAGTTAAAGTTATTTAGAAATTAGTGGCTTCTAAATGCGGAATTGCTAATCTGTCAAAATAATTAGCTTCACTGGAAATACTATGTTGTTTACTTCGTATACATTAACTACTTCAACCCATCATACTTCGCACAAAACAACCACAGCCGTTAGCGATATTCCTCAAAACTTAGAAAATACAGAAACACAAATTGGGGCTCCGCGCCCGGGAGGGCGCAGCGCAACAACTAGTATTTTATAAAAGATCAAATTGGTAAAGTCGTTTTGTTGGGAGCAAAAAAAGTGAAGATCTAATAATATTCTTGTTGCGGAAACTCCCGCTTTAAAAAAGGAATTTTAGTAGCTAAATACTTAGGTATTTCAAAGTTAATTGTCGAAGGTGATGATTTATGTGTTATTAACTCAATTCGTATCACTTGGCAGATTCCCTGTGAAATTTTCTGTATTATCAAGGATGTGAAATTATATCTTCATTTCTTCGATAAAGTGATAATTAAACATTATTTTCGTGAATCCAACAAGGTTGCTGCTAACTTTATGACTTATATTAGACGTTCATGCCCAACTCCTTCTAAGTAGTTTGAAACCCGGTGCCTTCAACTGTAACACCCCCATACTCCAAGTGCCTTACCAGGACCACTTAAAGCATGAGAATGCTAGCATCTCGATTACCCAAGAAAATGATAATCAAATAGACCATAAAGAAACGTACTTTAATATTAACGTTTAAAGCGATACAAACCAAAACCAAATGTAAAGAAAAGTACAACTGTTCTAAAACCAAACTACAACTGAAGTATAAAGACAACATAACGGAAGACTACTATCAGACTCGTGGCAACTCCATCCCCAGCTAATCCCGCGCGCATCCATAGTATACCTGCTAGACAACTGCTCACCACCTCCGAATGGATAACCACGGTTTTTAAAACATTTAAACGGGGTCAGTACTGATTACACAAAACAAACAGCTGCAATAAAACAATACCACAACCAATTCAATCAACCCAAACTCCATCATATCACCACACACCTGACTACACACTCAAGTGTGTAGCCATGTCAGAATGCTCATCGCAACAAGTATTCCACACCGCCAGTGGGGGACCGCAGCCGTTCCCACCTAAGCCCCGCTCATCTCATCCGAGCGATAAACCCATGTTCCTTAATGTGCACATCCCTTCTGTGGAGGGTTCCACAGAAAGCGAATCAAGGGCGTGAAGCCACTCCCGCAAGTGACTCCACTCAGCCGAGGACGCACCTCACAAACCACAGACGATCATACAACAACCATATTACACTATCAACAATCACCAATTCCAAAACCAATATGATATACAACAACAACAATCAATCAATCAATCAATCAATCAATTAATTACCAACAATATACCATATAAACAATACTGAGTAGGGAAATCCTACCTAGAATAGCAATCACAGACCGTCACAACAGCTAATCAATAACGTTCCTCAACGAATCCTCCTCCTATAACACATATACATACAATTACCATCTAATCACATAATACTCCCAAAACCCCCAATCTACCCAATTAGGATTTTAAACAAAATCAAGGAAATACTATAAAAACTATACAAGGATCTTACCCTCGACACGACGAACTCAACAGCGTAAAGAACGTGACGATCCGACAACCTTAGCCCTTGGGATTTGATAGTAATGCGACGAACAAAGACAATGTAACTTCTTTTCTCTCTTGAAAGGTTTTTAGAAAAGATACAAATGATGAAGAAAGTGACGGAAAGCTTAATATATCAATCACGCATTACTAACAAAACCCGACTAAAACAACCCGCAAAAGTAACTTACTCGATCGAGTAGGTAACTTACTCGATCGAGTGACCCTTACTCGATCGAGTGTCACACATACTCGATCGAGTATCCATCAGGCAGACTACTGTTTTGTATCCAAACATACTTACTCGACAGAGTAAGCCCCACTCGATAGAGTACCCAAAGACATAGAAAACCGTAGTATTACAGTCTTCTCTCCTTAAAAGGAACTTCGTCCCCGAAGTTAACCCATACTCAAAAACAAACATACTAACTCGATCAAGACACAACACTGTAACTAAGAACTCAAAACAAAACCCCAACCTACAAAACATGAACTCTTAACACCAATTCCACCAACTATGCCTACCTCCACAACATGGCAAATACCATCCACAAACGACACTAGCTCCATCTCACCAACATAATATCCACTAGAACATCCAATATCAAGACAATCCACCAATCAAGATCAACCACCGAACGGAATATTACATTCTACCAACCTTAAAATTAACTTCTTCCTCGAAGTTTACTAACACTCATAAACATCATCATCCAACTGTCATCACTATCAAAGTCTACTCATACTCCCAAACATCATACTACTAAAATCACGGTCATGACCTTTTTAACAATATCAACCACAACACAAATCCGTTTTTTATTCTACACCAAGGTTCAAACTTCCAATTATACTCCAACATGCACAACCATCAAACTCTCTTTGTCGCATCCTACTCCTCTTAAGATAAATGTTACGTCCTCGTAACTTACTATTACTAAGTCCTTTGCTATACTTCCCAAAATCCTCATCACCGCCGCATGTCAACGATAACCGACTATAACCTCAATACCTACTGTAATACTACAGATTTTCTTTGGTGACTACTCGACCGAGTAGAGCCTACTCGGCCGAGTAGTGCTTTTGTCGTGGGTTGTTTTGGTTCTGCCGAGGAATACTCGGCCGAGTATAGTGAATACTCGACCGAGTAGAGGATACTCGGCCGAGTATAACTTTACTCGACCGAGTATCCGGTCTGGCGAGTGTTATTTTGACAGTTTGATTAGGGAGTGTTTATGATTATTTTTATATCCCGCGTCAGTTTCTAAACATCATTTCAAACTTCATCACTTCTACGTTAACCCTAATCTCTCCCTAATCACTTCCTAATCATTCCATAGCATTGTTGTGTGTGTAATCTTCGGAGTTCTTGCGTATAATTCCTCATTCTACTGTTGGTAAGTTCTATTTCTATGTTATTCGTATTCGTTGGGGTTATTGTGTACATTTACGGAATTGGGAATATGGGGGTTGTGCAATGTGTAATTGTGTTGTGTGATTATTTTATAGGAGAAGACTTCGTAGAGGAGCCTTTCTGATTGTTCGAGTTCATTCTACTATTGATTGCTAAGGTAGGGTTTCCCTACTCAGTTTACTGTTCATTGTTAAGACATGTTTGTTGTGTGACTATTGTTATCTGTTGATCATCGGAGTATGGAGATTGTTGTGACGATGTTGGTGTGAGGGTGTTGTGACGGCTGTGATGTCGTGTGATTGTGATTGTGGTGGAGTCACTTGCGGGAGTGACTTCACACCCTAGTTCGCCCTCCGTGGAACCCGCCACGGGAGGGGATGTGCACATTAAGGGACAGGGATTGTTTGTCTCTCGTTGAGGAGCTGGACTAGGTGGGATCGGCTGCGGTCACCCACTGGCGGCGAGGATTACCTGTTGCGATGGGTAATCTGGCAAGGCTACGCACTTCGGTGTATAGTCGGTTACAGTGTGAGAACAAAATATTGGGATTGGACGATGATCAGTTGATTACTTCGTTTGTTTGTCTTATATTGATTGAGTAATACTGACCCCGCTGTTGTTTGTGGAATCCGCGGTGATCCATTCGGGGATGGTGAGCATGCTTGACAGGTATTGCTAGTGATGAGCTTGGGGACAGTCATGGGAGTATTGTCATCACCAGTCATAGTATCACCGTCTGAGTCTTAGTTGATTTCTTTTATTGTCAGACATTGGAGTTGTATTTAGTTGAATCAGTTTTTGGATTTGGTTGATGTAAACTTTATACTTTACAGTACTCTAATAAATGTGCTCAGTTCAGACGCTTTTGATATGTACTAGCCTCGGGCAACCGAGATGGTAACACACTTTCATGGTAGGGTGGTTCTGGTAAGGCACCTTGGTATGAGGGGTGTTACAAAGTGGTATCAGAGCCGAAGATTCCGGTACCTAAACAAATTAATTTAATGAACTTAGGGAGTCTAAATAAAATGAACCCGGGGAGAGTTGTTTGGAGCTACCGCAAAGACTCGGGAGACGTTCCGGAGTCGCAAATTGGCCCTCATTAACTCGAGCCGGTAACATGGGGGAAGTGTGATGAGAGTTGGGTTTTGTATGTACATGTATGTGAAGATGCATGTTGGTAATAGTTGATAGTTGAAAGGGTATGTGTTGAAATTTGTAAGAGTGGTGATTGGAGAAATGGTGGAGGTGACGGGTTTGTGAATGTTTGTTATGTTGGATTTAGAATATGCATGAATTGTATGTTGGTATGATTATAACATGGCACTTAAATTCTTGATGTTATGTGTTTGCTACGGGAATAGTGAGCATGATAGAGAACTTTATACTGTATAATCGTCTATAGTGTGACTCGGCCGAGCAGGGCAGGTACTCGACCGAGTAGGGAGCACTCGGTCGAGTAACCAAACACTCGACCGAGTGTTGTTTGGCAGTGAGTAGCAGTGGCTACTGTATGTGATAACTCGACCGAGTAAGTACGTATACTCGACCGAGTAGTGACTACTCGGCCGAGTGTTGTTTTACTCGACCGAGTGTTGTTTCTGAGTTTTTGACGTTTGCTTCTGGAGTTGAATACTCGACCGAATATCTAGGATACTCGACCGAGTAGTCTTTACTCGACCGAGTATGGTTGTATACTCGGCCGAGTGTTCCTTTGGTGGAAGTGTTGGTAGCCTATCATTTGTACCATTTTTGTAAACATTGTTTAATAAACACGCACGCTCGTGTGAGAAATGTTCAGTATACTTGAACAAAATCAGTACTTTCGCAATGTATTAATATTTTGTGCACACGAATCGGGTTAGTGATAAGTGTTCATGTCATAAGGTGTGGTTGTTGCATTTAATAGTTGTGTTTCGATGTGATATGTAGGTAACATTTTTATGGAACTTACATTCTTCTCAAGGAGACTTTCAATGGTTGTTATCCTGCGTGTGAGCTTTGGACGGCGGTACTCGAAGATCTGTTGTCTTCTTGCATTAAGCATGTTTTTATTTTCCTTAGCCCTGTATCAATGTAAATAGTAGTAGTATATATATCAAGCAAATATATCATATAGTTATGCAGAATATTCAATGTGTGCTTACCAAGCCTTGAGCGATTCTGCCTTTTCTACCTGTGGATTTAAGACTATGAATGATGCATGCGTTGTTATGAGTGAGAAGCCTGCAATATAAGAGTTCATACATTGCTGTCAGTAATTTTCATTGTTCTTCGTTGCTATATACTTACCTAGCAAGTTTCAGATTGAACCTTTTTGGTATGAGGGCATCAGAGCTGTAAAGCCAACTACTGGAAAGGTTGCTGTAACAGAGTGTAATTCTGCACATTCTTAAATTGTTAAGTCTGTCCAGGCTGTTATCATCATCACCTGCTGATGACTACATTCCGGAAAAGACTTTTTTAAAGCCTGGATTTAGTATAGGTTTTGTGCATGCATAGTTTTGCGGTCAACAATTAGGAGTGTACCTGTGATCAACAATTACAACCTCGCAAGCATCTGAGGTCCGACAGTTGTAGTTAGTATCATTGCAGCGCCGATCATATATAACAACTCCTAAGACATCTGAAATTGTAGATATAGTTAAATGGCTAACAGATGTATGTACTAATTACTTGTTTTTTTATTTTAATTTTTTTTTCACTTGCCATTGTATGTGTATTATTAGTTGAAATTGGAATGTACATTTAATTGCAACGCAACTTACCTTAGCGAACATCAAGTGATACTGTTCTAGGAATAGTTCCAATTAACACGTAATTAGGCATCTCGGGAACTTCTATTTCGGGAACAAGTTGGATAATCGTGTTGATGTTCAAATCAATTTCATAAATTTGATTTCCTGAACTTCCTGAAGAGTTAGCACGTATTGGTTCGACCCTGGCATTAGCAATGTCATATTCCTTGCCTTCTTGCATAACATCCTCAAATGCTTCTAGGGATTCATTGAAGAGGTAGGTCTTTATTATAGTACCCTGCACGGTCAGGATCATGTCCTATTACTGTGGTTTGTCGTGGTCAAGTTAAAGTACATATGAGTATGCGTAATATGATAGCTCTGATATTAGGACTTTAGATTCTGTTTAGGCATATCCGGGCACAATTGGCATGTACGAACAATTTTACACAAAACTGTTCAGTTTACGGCAAAATAGTCTTATCTCTAAGAGGATGAAGTTCAACAAGACCAAAAAAAAAAAAAAAAAAAAAAAAAGGCAATATTGTAATGCGATTTTGCAAGTCTTAGCAAACAATGTCATTTCTCTAGGCACCTCAAGTAAGCAGGTGTATGATATATAATGCAGTGATAGTTTTGGAATCAAAGAAAGTTTTGTTAATCAGGAAATAGTAAAGAGATATCTGTAAGGTACCTCGTCATCTTGAAAGGTGATTTCTTGGTACTCTAAGGGGCTTCCAGGTGTTGCTGAACGCACATTTGTTATATCAACGACCCGTGCTTTAATAGTGTATGGACCAGTTGTGCCAGAGAATTCCCTAATGTGTTTCCTTAAAGGTCTCATAATGATCTGCATTTTAACAGAGATGCAAGCAATTAAACAGCTATGAAACCTTCGTTGTATAGATACAATATATAACACGAATAATGTAGCTACTATTCAGCTATGTATGGTGTAAAGCTTGAAAAGTCTAGATGGATTTTAGATTCAGTATTCCTGTGGTAAACTACGTAAAAGTTTGTTTGTAACTAACTGCTAGCCTTTTAGATTTAGTTTGCAAAATAACAGAGAAAACATGTGTGTACCTTCGATAAGCTACACCAAGATGTCTAAGATTGTCTCTACAATATGTGTTGGGAGCTCTGAATTTTATGATAGTGCTTTGATATATCTTTCTATTTCTCCTTCTATGTTTGTTTTCCTTTATCTTTATCTTTATATATATATATATATATATATATATATATATATATATATATATATATAGAGAGAGAGAGAGAGAGAGAGAGAGAGAAGAGATCAAGTGAGTCCATCCAATTTCATTGAGTCCCTAAGTCCTCTTTAGAGCCATTGAAAAGATGAGATGAGAGGTTGAGATTGAAGGGGAAAAAGGGGGGATTAAGGCTAAAATAAAGGGATGGATGCTAATTAATCCCTTTCCCTCTCTACCATCACTAATCAAACCCTAATTGCACTATAAAAGCCTTCTTTTTCCACTCACTTATCTCTCCTATCACACAAATATCAATCCTCTATCTCTCTAAAAACCAAATAAATTACAAAAATTCAAAATTTCTTTCCCTCCTCTCTGCCTCACCGTACTGCCTTCCTCCGACCACAGCCACAACCACCGCACATCACCACCATCTTCCTTCTTTCTCCTTCACAGATCTGCCACTACACAGCCACGACGACAACAACCACCTCACCAGCCACCACCTCCTTCCTCTCCAACCACCACCCACAACAACACCTCCACCCCACACCACCTCAGCCCACCAGACACATTATCACCCCACCACTACGCACCAAACACGGTCCCTGAAACCACCGCACGTCACCAACACCTCCATCCTTTCTCGTTTTTTTTGTTTTTCAGATCCACCAAACACCCACAACCACCATTAACGCCGCCACAACAACATACCTCATTCCTCTCCAACGCCCTCCACTACCACCACGACAACGGTGTTGCTGCCGCCCTCCACTACCACCACGACACACGACCCGACACTCCTTCCACATCAACTCATTTTTTTTTTAAAAAAAAAACTCAGATCTATAGTTAATAATACGGTTGTCGTTGATGGTGTTTGTCTTATGGTGTTGTGTTGTCGTTGATTTTGTTTTTGTTTTTGTTGTTGTTCTTGTTTTTTTTTTTTTATTGTTTTTGTTTATTGGGTTTGTTGACTGTGTTTTGGTTTTCTTTGGCTTGTATTTTGTGTTCAAGTTGGTTTCGTTGTTTTGTGAAGAAACCAAAATATTCTTGCAGCTTGTTTATTTAGATCCATCCAAGTTTCGTTTGTTTTGAAATAATGATTGTATTTTCTTTTTTTTTTTTTTTAAACCAAGTTTGGTTTATTGTGGGCCTTTATTTATATTTAAGGCGGTTTTGTTCATATTCAAACCTAGATCTAATAAATATATTTATTATACTCATATTTTTTTACATTTACAATCGTACTTCTCCACATTTACACTCATATTTCTTTACGTTTACACTCATAATTCTTCACATTTACACTTGTATTTCCTCACATTTACACTTGTATTTCCTCACATTTACACTAATATTTCTGTACATTTACACTTGTATTTCCTCACATTTACAGTCGTATTTCTTTACATTTACACTTATATTTCTTTACATTTACACGCATTTTTCAGATTTACACTCATATTTCTTTAGAATTACACTCGTACCTCTTTACCTTTACACTCATAATTTTACATTTAAACTCATATTTCTTTATATTTACACTCATATATTTGTACATTTACACTTGTTAAATTTATATAGATTTGCACTAATATATTTGTGTGGATATGAGTTGGTGGTGGAGGACGACGGTGGTGGTGTTTGTTGGTAGTCGGACTAAAGTTTTACTTGTAAAGGACCAAAGTTACACTTATAAAGGACCAACGTCACACTCAAAGGACCAAATTTACACTATTAAACCTTCAAATTTACACTTAAAATACTACATTTACACTCGTAAAACATCACATTTACACTTGTAAAATGTTAAAGTTATATAAATTCAAAATTTCCGTCACAAAAAATCAAATTTACACTCTTAAAATGTTACATTTACACTCGTAAAACCTCACATTTACACTTATAAAATGTTAAAATTATATAAATTCAAAATTTCCGTCACAAAAAAATCAAATTTACACTCTTAAAATGTTACATTTACACTCGTAAAACCTCACATTTACACTTGTAAAATGTTAAAATTATATAAATTCAAAATTTCCGTCACAAAAAAATCAAATCTACACTCTTAAAATGTTACATTTACACTCGTAAAATCTCACATTTACACTTGTAAAATGTTAAAATTATATAAATTCAAAGTTTCCGTCACAAAAAATCAAATTTACACTCTTAAAATGTTACATTTACACTCGTAAAACCTCACATTTACACTTGTAAAATGTTAAAATTATATAAATTCAAAATTTCCGTCACAAAAAAACAAATTTACACTCTTAAAATGTTACATTTACACTCATAAAACCTCACATTTACACTTGTAAAATGTTAAAATTATATAAATTCAAAATTTCCGTCACAAAAAAACAAATTTACACTCTTAAAATGTTACATTTACACTCGTAAAACCTCACATTTACACTTGTAAAACGTTAAAATTATATAAATTCAAAATTTCCGTCACAAAAAATCAAATTTACACTTTTAAAATGTTACATTTACACTCGTAAAACCTCACATTTACACTTGTAAAACTCATACAACATTACATTTACACTTCTGAAATCTAAAACTCAAAACTGATTAATTAGGGGCTAGAGAGAGAAAGAAAAATTAATTAGTGTATAGAAATTTGATTAGTGAAATATTTTTTTTGTTAATTTCAATCTCAACCATCCATTTCAATCCAACCATCCACATTTTTTTCCTTTTCTTTTTAATAGCCCTTAATCCTTCCCTTTTTCCATCCATCTCAACCATCCATTTTCTCATCCAATGGCCCTTAGAGGGACTTAGGGACTCAATGACATATGGTGGACTCATAAGAACTCATATATATATATATATATATATATATATATATATATATATATATATATATATATATATATATATATATATATATATATATATATATATATATATATATATATATATATATATATATATATATAAATAGGATCATATGAGTTTGGTTTTTTTGGTGAGTTACCCCTCTGAATCTGAACCACTAATCTAATCTAAGATGGATGGCTGAGATTAAATCTTGTTTGACCTATAAATACCCACTTTTCTCTCAATCTCCCTCATTATTAGAAAAATCAATCTCTCTCTCCTCCTTCCCCCCCTAAATAATCTGAACAAAAAAAAAAAAAAGAACGACGACGACATCGATTTTCATCTTCTGAAGGAAAACCCAAAAAATCAACAGATCACTCATAAATTGCTAAACTTCATCGTCATCATCGTCATTCTAATTTGTCGTCCATCAACATGATTCCTCCATTTTATTTTTTTAATTTGATTTCGTTTTACTTAATTTAAGTTATTCATGCTCTTTCTTTTATATTATTTTGTCATTGGCGGACTATTTGGCGAGAATGCAATTGTGGAATATGTTTTTTTCTGTCAATTTTTTGTATGTATAAGTTTGATTTTCGTTTTGATTTTTGTATTTGTTAATTTGTTGAAGCTAATACTTCATTATGTCAATTTCGAAAGTTAATTAAATACTCGACTATTATGATTGTAATACTTGAATATGAACATTAAAATACTTGAATATGAGTATAAAAATAACCACATATTATTTTAAGAGCAGGTATTCTCGTTTTTTTGGGTACATTATTATTCTCTGTAATAGTCAGTTATTATATTGTGTTAGTTCAATTATTTTAATGCATTAATTGGATTATTGTATTTCATTTTGCATAGTTACCCCATTCTACAAACTATGCTTCTACTTCTCTAGAATTTCCAGTTATTTCATAGTGTTTTTATGGTTATTTCATAACTTATAGGTGGTTATTGTATTTCAATTGCATAGTTATTTTCAACTTACGCCCTTTTTTTTGTTTTTATTTCTTTTAGCGAGCTTTCGGTTTATGCTGGTTCAACCTTCATCAACAGACAAGACATGATTTTCGTCGGGAAGAAATATTGGCGGAAGAATGGTGAAAAAGGACACAATAGTTCAATTATAGTTATTGTAAAGTTCAATCACAGTTATTGTATAGCTCAATCATGGTTATTGTAATAGTTATTATAGTACACAAGAGTTCAAGCATGGTTATTGTAAAATTCAATCACGGTTATTGTAATAATTTAAGGCAATTATTATACGACTCTGATGTAATTACTCTATTTTTATGTTGTAAAAAAGTGTTGCTTCTGTCAAATTCAGATTCCAATTCATCTTCATTCTCTTTTGTTGCAAAGTAATTCAATCGTTTCATCGATGAAAATCAATTATTCTTTTGAAAATGGCTAGGTATTCAATTAAACAAGATGAAACAAACAAAAGACAGAAAGTTGACTATATTTGAGTTGCAGCTCAATACAATAACATGAGTTATACATTACAATAACTGAGTTTCTACATTAGAATAACTATCAATACCAGAGAACATTATTCTCAGTAAACAACTGAGTTAACTATACAATAACTACGTTTCTTTATTACAATAACTGAGTTTCTACATTAAAATAACTATACATAGCAGAGAACATTATTCTCAGTAAACAAGTTATTTTATTACAGTAACGTAGTTATTCTATCATATAACATCAGTTATTCTATTACATGACGTCAATTATTCTTCCATGGAGCATCAATTATCC
Organism: Silene latifolia; assembly: GCF_048544455.1. Classification (NCBI taxonomy): domain Eukaryota; kingdom Viridiplantae; phylum Streptophyta; class Magnoliopsida; order Caryophyllales; family Caryophyllaceae; genus Silene; species Silene latifolia. The sequence goes on from NW_027413701.1 coordinate 3,373,122, forward strand.
CCGTTCAACGTCACTTCACCTGCAAATTACCAAAAATAATGAAATCTAATCAGAATTTATTGTAATCAACAAATTTTCTGCTGAATTCGTTCTTTACTAATGTTATTAATCATGAAATCGTAAAAAAGACAGAAATCTGATGAATATTTGTTATTCTCATCTTGTTTTTAAAGAAAATCGCGGAAAAAAAAGAACACAAAAATCTGATTAGTATTTGTTTTTTTGATTCTCCAATAGCTACGAAATCACTGAAATTAGTCGATTATTAGCTACGAAATCGTAACATATTCATACCTTCGTTTTGATTTGATATGTTAGGGTTTTCCGAAATTTCATTATTAATTGAAGAAAAAACTGATCGTTTCAATTAAAGTAATTGAATTTGTGAACGAATTTGTTGTAATTGATTGGAATCACAAAAAAAATTGGGAAGAATTGATGAGATTGTTGATGAATTTGAAAGATTTTGATTGATTTTGTTGATGTTTTTGTTTGTAAAGAGAGAGAAAGGAAAGAATGGTGGAGAAGGAGATACTGCGCGCGATGAATTGTTTGTGTGCAACTAATTTTAATTTGTTAATCAATTGTATATATATGCGGGGGTAACTCACGAAAAGTGACAAACTCACGGATTTTGTTTATATATATATATATATATATATATATATATATATATATATATATATATATATATATATATATATATATATATATATATAGTATTAGGATCATGTAAGTCCTACTCTTACATGTGAGTCCATAAGTCTCATCATGAGCCTTCGGATCATGAAGATGGAGGGTTAAGATTGGAGCAAAAAAAAGGGGATTAGAGGGTAATTAAGCACTCTCTCTCACTACTTTCACTAATCCACATTAACCAAATACTAATCTACTATATATAATTTATTTTTCCACTCATTTCTCTCACATCTCACACAATTATACTCCTCCCATCTCTCTAAAACTCAAATAAATCAAAACAAAAATAAATAAATCACTCAACCTTTTCCTCACTCACAAACCCAACACCACCTCTACTTACGATGCCCACCACCCCCGACCACCTGACCACCCGACACCACCAACCACCACCTTCTAACCATCACACCACCGTCACTTCTACACAGCCACAACACCACCAACTTCTTCCTCCACCACCACCGGCCCACGCATCACACCACAACACCACCACGATCCCGTTACCACGCACAACCACCACAACTATTCCGCACGCAGCCACCACCAAATTCGCCACCACTACCTGGTTTTTTCAGATCTGGGTTTGTGGTTTCGTGGTGGCTGTGGTACGGTTATGACGTGGTGGTTATGGTACGTTGGTCGTGGGGGTGGGTGGTTATAGTTATTGTTATTGTTTTTTATATTGTTCTCCCTGCCATTCATCACTCTCGTTTTTCAGATTTTTTGTTTTTTTTTTTTGTTTTTTTGTTTTTTTGGAATTTATTGTAGATTAGTTTATAGTAGATTTTTAGGTGTTGGTTTTAGCTGTTGGTTTTATCAGGTTTTAGGGGTAGATTTTTTTGTTATACGGAGTATAGATTAGTTTATAGTAGATTTTTAGGTGTTGGTTTTAGGTGTTGGTTTTATCAGGTTTTAGGTGTAGATTTTTTTGTTATACGGAGTATTGTTTTTTAGGTGTTGGTTTTATCAGATTTGTTTATTTAAATCAAGAAAAATTTGTTGATTTAATTTCTAGTAAAGTTAAAGTTACACTTATCTTTATTAAAGTTTCATTTTTTCTTTATTAAAGTTACATTTATTAAAATTACAGTTTTCTCTATTAAAATTACACTTTTTTCCATTAAAATTATACTTTTTTCTATTATACTTACATTTTTATCCATTAAAATTACACTTTATTGTTACTCAATTGTTGTTATATTAGTCTTAGATCTAATGAATAGATCTAAGGTTATTTGTTGATTTTCATCTTAGATTTGCATTTTTTTCTGCTAGAATTACTCTTTTTTCTGCTAGAATTAATCTTTTTTCTGTTAGAATTACACTTTTTTTTCATCTTAGAATTACACTTTTTTATACTAGAATTACAATTTGTTTGATACAATTACACTTTTTCTGCTAGAATTACTCTTTTTTCTGCTATAATTATTCTTTTTTTTGCTAGAATCACTCTTTTTTTTGCTAAAATTACACTTTTTTTCAGTTAAAATTACACTTTTTTTCAGTTAAAATTACACTTTTCTCCATTAAATTGAACTTTTTCTGTTAAAATTACACTTTTTTTTGTTGTTAAAATTACACTTTTTTCTGTTAAAATTACACTTTTCTCCATTAAAATTACACTTTTTTCTATTAAAATTATACTTTTTTTTTCTGCTAGAATAATTCTTTTTTCGGCTAAAATTACACTTTTTCTGCTAGAATTACACTTACTTCTATTGAACTAATGTTACACTCTCAATGGACTTGGTCATATTCTCATATTCTCATTGGACTAATGTTATACTTTCAATGGACTAAAATTACATTCTCAGTGGACTAAAATTACACTTTCTTGGACTAAAATAACACTTTTCTGGACTAAAATAACACTCTCATTGGACTGAAATTACATTTGCCTGGACTAAAATAATACTTTTCTGGACTAAAATAACACTCTCATTGGACTGAAATTACACTTTCCTTGACTAAAATAACACTTTTTGTCGTTAAAATAACACTCGTAAAATGCTAAAATTACAATAAGTTGTGACAAAATTACAAAAATTTAAAATAATATTCGTCAAAATCAGTCAAAAAAGACTGAAGTTAAACTCGTAAGACGCAAAATTCTCGTAAACATTCCTTAAAATTACAAATTTCAAAATAATATCCGTAAAAACCGCTTCGTAGATTAAAATTACACTTTTTGCTGTTAGAATTAAACTCGTAAAATCCTAAAATATCGAAAACTTATCTAAAAAAAAAAACCGAAAAAAACTGAAACTGGAAAAGTGTTATCAAAATTTTCATAAACTTTGAAGTATAAGATAAATGGTGGTGTTAATTGTGTATGATAATGAATTAGTAAATGTATTATTAAAACTAGAGAGAGAAGTGAATTAATTAGTGTTAAGTGCCTTTCTTACTTTCAATCTCAAGCATCCACCAAGCATGATCTAAGGGATATGGGAGGGACTTATGGACTCAAAAGATATGAAGGACTTATAAGAACTTGACACTATATATATATATATATATATATATATAGAGGTAAGATCTAATGAGTCCTCCTCTCAAATTGAGTCCATAAGTCCCTTTAAGGGCCATTGGATGACCTCAATGGATGGTTGAGATGAATTTGATTAAAGGCCATTAAAAAGAAAAGGAAAAAAATGTGGATGGTTGGATTGAGATGGGTGGTTGAGATTGAAAATTACCAAAAAAAATTACCACTAATCAAATTTCTATACACTAATTAATTTTTCTTTCTCTCTCTAGCCCCTAATTAATCAGTTTTGAGTTTTAGATTTCAAAAGTGTAAATGTAATGTTGTATGAGTTTTACAAGTGTAAATGTGGCGGAAATTTTGAATTTATATAATTTTAACAGTTTACAAGTGTAAATGTGAAGTTTTACGAGTGTAAATGTAACATTTTAAGAGTGTAAAATTTATTTTTTGTGACGGAAATTTTGAATTTATATAATTTTAACACTTTACAAGTGTAAATGTGAAGTTTTACGAGTGTAAATGTAACATTTTTAGAGTGTAAATTTGATTTTTTTGTGACGGAAATTTTGAATTTATATAATTTTAACATTTTACAAGTGTAAATGTGAAGTTTTACAAGTGTAAATGTAACATTTTTAGAGTGTAAATTTAATTTTTTTGTGACGGAAATTTTGTATTTATATAATTTTAACATTTTACAAGTGTAAATGTGAAGTTTTACGAGTGTAAATGTAACATTTTTAGAGTGTAAATTTGATTTTTTGTGACGGAAATTTTGAAGTTACATAATTTTAACATTTTACAAGTGTAAATGTGATGTTTTACGAGTGTAAATGTGACATTTTAAGAGTGTAAATTTGATTTTTTTGTGACGGAAATTTTGAATTTATATAATTTTAACATTTTACAAGTGTAAATGTGATGTTTTACGAGTGTAAATGTAGCATTTTAAGAGTGTAAATTTAATTTTTTAGTCAATTTGAAGGTTTTAGAGTGTAAATTTTGTCCTTTGAGTGTGAATTTGTTCCTTTATAAGTGTAACTTTGTCCTTTACGAGTAAAACTTTAGTCCGACTACCAAAAAACGCCACCATCAACTTTGTCCTTTACGAGTAAAACTTTAGTCCGGCTACCAAAAAACGCCACCATCATCTTCCTTCCCCACCAACTCATATCCACAAAAAATATGAGTGCAAATTTATATAATTTTAACGAGTGTAAATGTAAAGAAATACAAGTGTAAATGTAAAGAAATACGAGTGTAAATGTTAAGAAATACGACTGTAAATGTTAAGAAATATGAGTGTAAATTTAAAGAAATACGAGTGTAAATGTGAGGAGATACAAGTGTAAATTTAAGAAAAATACGAGTGTAAATGTGAGGAGATACAAGTGTAAATTTAAATAAAAACGAGTGTAAATGTGAGGAGATACAAGTGTAAATTTAAATAAAAACGAGTGTAAATGTGAGGAAATACAAGTGTAAATTTAAATAAAAACGAGTGTAAATGTGAGGAGATACAAGTGTAAATTTAAATAAAAACGAGTGTAAATGTGAGGAAATACAAGTGTAAATGTAAAAATTATGAGTGTAAATGTAAAGAAATACGAGTGTAATTGTAAAGACATATGAGTGTAAATGTAAAGAAATATGAGTGTAAATGTAAAATTATGAGTGTAAATGTAAAGAAGTACGAGTGTAATTGTAAAGAAATATGAGTGTAAATCTGAAAAATGCGTGTAAATGTAAAAAAATACGAGTGTAAATGTACATAAATACAAATGTAAATGTAAAAAATATGAGTATAATAAATATATTTATTAGATCTAGGTTTGAATATGAACAAAACCGCCTTAAATATAATTAAAGGCCCACAATCAACCAAACTTGGTTTAAAAAAAAAAATAAAAAAAAATACAATCATTATTTTCAAATCAAACGAAACTTGGATCTAAATAAACAAGCTAAAAGAATCTTTTGGTTTCTTCACAAACCAACGAAACCAACTTCAACACAAAATAAAAGGCAAAGAACAAAAACAAAACACAGTCAACGACCCAATAAACAAAAACAATAATAAAAAAAAAAACTACAACAAAAACAGCATCAACGACAACACAACACCATAACACAAACACCATCAACGTCAACCGTGTTATTAACAGTAGATCTGAGTTTTTTTTTTTTTAAAAAAACGAGTTGATGTGGAAGGAGCGTCGGTCGTGTGTCGTGGTGGTAGTGGTAGTGGAGGGCGGCAGCAACACCGTTGTCGTGGTGGTAGTGGAGAGCGTTGGAGCGGAAGGAGGTGTGTTGTTGTGGCGGCGTTGATGGTGGTTGTGGGTGTTTGGTGGCAGATCTGAAAAACAAAAAAACGAGGCGGTGGAGGTCGGGGTAGTTGGGCTAGTGGAGGTCGGGGTTCGGATCTGGAAAAAACAGGGAGAAAGAGAAAGGAGATGGCGGTGGCGGCTCGTGGGTGGTTGTGACGGCTCGTGGGTGGTGGTGGCGGGAATGTGGTTGTTTTGGTGGTAATGTTTTCGGCTCGTGGGTGGTGGTGGTAATGTTTTCGGGTGGTGGCAGGTGGCCGTGGTGGTCGAGTGGTGGTGGTGTTGCGAGTTGATGGTGGCGGCAGTAGTCGGGTTTGGGCGGTGGTGGGTGAGTGAGGAAGAGAAGGGTGTTTTTTTGGGGGGTGGGTTGTTGTTGCGGCTGAGGTTATGTGGCGGTGGAGGTGGTCGGGTAGGTGAGGAAGAGGGAAAATTATTTTTTGAATTATTTGGTTTTTGAATTTTGTTGGATTTTTGAGAGGATTTCAGTTTTTTTTTGGTTTTTAGAGAGATGAGGGGGAGGATAATTGTGAGATGAGAGAGAAGTGGGTGGAAAAAGAAGGGTTTTATAGTGCAATTAGGGTTTGATTAGTGATGGTAGAGAGGGAAAGGGATTAATTAGTATCAATCCCCTTATTTTAGCCTTAATCCCCTACTTTTTCCCTTCAATCTCAACCTCTCATCTCATCTTTTCAATGGCCCTCAAGAGGACTTAGGGACTCAAAGGTTGGAGGTGGACTCACTTGATCTCTTCTCTCTCTCTCTCTCTCTCTCTCTCTCTCTCTCTCTATATATATATATATATATATATATATATATATATATATATATATATATATATATATATATATATATAGTTTTTGTTTTTTTTTTTTTGTGGGGGTGTGGGTGTATAGTATCTGATGAGCCAAATACAATATTTTAGCTGTTGTGTTTAGTAAAACATTTTTCACATCTATATTATTGTTTTTTTTTTTTGGGGTTTATAATACTATAATATCGTTCTATGTAATATGTTTAATCTTATCCTAGTACTGTTCTATGGATTATTTATGTTGTATCCATGCATGTTCTATAAGGTCTAATCATGCACTATGTAGATCTTGTGGAGACTGTTATCTTTTGAGTGGTACATTTCTTTTGCTTAATTTAGGGGATTGTGTTTTGAAGGCAAGATATGTAGTTAGTTCACAACCGACTGGTTAGATGTAGGGGCAACTGGAAATGCAACTGTATGGTTGGTGCAATAACAATTATGCTATTTTTTTGGATTGCCACTGCCACAGTTTTTTTTTTACCCTGCTAAAATGCTAAATTTCGACTGTTTGTTTCTAAATTGTATTATTGTATACCAGCGAAATGACATGCCAGTTTAGAGAGGGACTGTCAAATGTTTTCGTCGGCGGACGTTTAGGGAGTAAATTACAAGTTGTTAAGTGGAACTATTACCTTTATAGGGTTAGTTTCTAAAAGGTCAACTTGTAATTATTAGGCATAGATGATTGCTTAAGTGGATTGATAAACATGATTAATTCATAAAACAAACTCGACCTTGATTGTTACTTAGTTACTTAAACACAATAGTTCAGAGTTTTTTTGGTAGCATAGTTCCAAAATAATACATTTAACCCCAAAAGCAAAAGTCAGGATGCTTTTGGTCAGAACATGATGCTATGTATGCAAAAGTGTTCCCAAAATGCCAAGGGCGCCCTATAGCCTTTATACCACCATTCTTTTTTCCAAAAAATGGATAGAAGGTGCACCTTCAAGGGTTTGTAAGTAGGGGATTCAGTCATAGTTACTATTTACATACATGCTGCAGCCGGTCAGCTTGTAAGTATTCAAAGTGGGATTACTGGGTTGCAGCTGAACTGCTGGTGGGTTTCTTTTTTTTGGTAGGCGATCCAGAACCCTGCTTGGTAGTGTGACGCTTTGGAGTGCTTTGTGTTGGGGTTTTTGGGGTGCATGAAGCAGTTTTTTCAGCCTTGGGTGTTTTCAGCAATGGGATTGTCGGCACGGTAATCGTCTTAGATGTATTAGAAGAGGTAGCAGGTGCATGAGTAACTTCGGTTTCAGCAGCTTGAGTAGGAGATACAGGCTGCAAGTGTATGTTTTCAGGGATTGAAATGACTGACGCAGGAAGCTTCCGTAACGATGGATAGTCGGAAGTCACTGCAACATCAACCAGGGTCAGATTGGTAGAGGGTTGTTCCGTTTCTTAAAATTGTAATTGTCAAGCTACCGGGGCAGGCTGTTTTGAACTGACTATGACCTGCATAGACTCTGAACCGTGAGGTTCGTGCTGTTCGTGCATGGTAGATTCTGGCTGTTCTGAGGCATCTTTGTGCTGCGATGGAACTGCAACAATTTTGCGAAGAGCCCATTGCAAAATATTGTTCCTTGATAGTGCAATCTTTGGTGAAACTTCAATTACTAAGGGCTCGTTATTTAAAGGTTCACAAGCCTTCCTGAATGTTATACTGTCGTCCTTAAAAAGAGAACAATAGCTTGTGAGTTTGGGTGTCGACGAAGTTTAAAAATTCTGTTGTAAGGGATAGTCAAACTTAAAGATTGCAAATAGGACTTTTTAAAAAATTGAACATGTAATGTTTTTTTAAGTCAACATATATGTTTTATTATGTTTTGATGTAAAATCATTAGTCTGGCTGAACCAGCCTATCTGTTTATCTAATTTAGTTGGTCTACCCCAATGTCATATGTTTATTTTTGACATTCTGAATGTTTGTCAGAGGTTTGTTTGAGAAGACGTAGTTAAGATTTTAATGATTGGGCTCTAAATGGCGTTGCTGTTAATTTGCCTGCTGTTCACGTATGGAAGGTCATTTGGTATGACTGTTGGAGAGTGCTCTAGAGTGTCATAAGTGCAAACGCTATTTAAATTTGATAACATACCGTATGTCTCATATGGATAATATCTGCGGCCGACATCTGGAACATTGCCACTGTATCTGCTGTGAATGCTGTTATTTCCATCTGTCCAGTGACGTCATAGACTTCACAATTGAAAGTAATCGTGCGTTTAAATTTTATAAATTATTAACATATACGTGTTTGATCATGAGGCAGTTTGATTGTGTCATTTACAGGAAACGTGACGTAGACTACCTTGGCTCTGACATAACTCTATCCTTAGTGCATGTTTCACACTTGAACGTTTCCCCGGATGCATAGTCAGTACGCTTACCACAGTTTGAACAGCCTAAGTAGGCATTAAATTTCTGCATATCTGCTTTTGCCACTGTGACGTTAAGCTTGTACCGCTCATCCTGAAGTGTCTTCTTGTTTGCCTGATGCAATTACACACGAAATTCCGAAGGTGAAACAGTGGACGTAAGGGCAATTCAATATCGAGTGTGCACAGGTTTTAGTATAATTTGTACAGTGTGCACGTGGTTGTGTATACACTCACAGGCTCAAAGTAGTGTGGAGGAGGTTTAACATAGTGTTGTCGTAAGATGATCATTCGCAGGCTATTTTCTTATACCTTTTTTTTGGTGAGGTCACCCAACGTAATCAGAGGGGTAGGCGTGTCAGGGTCCCTGACCTGGTAAATTTTTGACTGTAAATCTTTCAGGAAGTCTCTTTTTCGGCTCCCCCTACAGAAGATAACTGTGATTAGTAAGGGTGGTGGTGTTTAACTAAACATTGAAGATGAAGTTGGCAAATAATGTTGTAGGTTTATAGCTGAAGGGATCATACCATTCTATCTGGGCAGTTATTTTAGGACCTGTAGGGTCGATATTGATTACGGTTGACATGGTGCATGTTAATGAGAAGCCTGCATGATACTCAGTTTAATACAGCAGCAATATTGGAACATGATAAGCCTTATGACAATGTTATAGGTTATACCTCTATAGCTGGAAACCCGTAAAGTTGTGAAGCCAACTACAGGTAATTTATCGACCAAGGAAGCCAGCTTATCACATTCGCTTTTTGAAAGATCCTTCCAGGCTGAGACTACAATTGGTTGTTCAGTACTGGGCCATATATGGTAGTGTTAGTTTTTTGGGAGGTCAATATGTCTAGTATGTTTTCAAAAATGTGACAAGCATTACCTGTGGTCAGTAATAACCATCTCTCTAACAGTATTTTTGCGACCTTGTTTGGAGGCAACTTCGCGCGCAGCTGGTTCAACATACAACATGATTCCAGCAATGTCTGGTAGGATCATTTATTTATTGTTAATAAACAGAAACATTATGTAAGTAAGCAAAGTCATTCTGCACACTCGATATTTACCAAATATGTCATAAGGTGTTGCTATTTTTGGTACTTGAGAAACATTCTGGTATTCCGGCAGTAAGGCCTCAGGTGCAGTTGCAAGTGGGCGGATGAGTGTCTGCTTTCCAAAACCCATTATGTATGGCACCTCAGCAGGATCTCGCCTATATTGGTCCTGCATTTGCCTGATTGGGGCATTTGCAATTTCATATACCCCGTTGCACATGAGCGCTTCTACGTGAGCTGCAACCGGATCCCCAAATAGAACCCCCCGCATTTTCTAACCCTGTACAGAGGGCTCTCAAACTCAGAAATATAATTGCGGTTTTTACAAACAAAAAAACACACAACATTTTTTTGAAATATGGCAAGTAGTGTTCATAGTAGTCGCCTACAAATCGCAAAGAACGATGGCTATTATTTGGGTTCTTGTAAACACAACAATAGAAACGCAATGACATCTGCATGAAAGCACCCACCAAACGTAAAGTAAGCTGGGCTTAAAGGTTTCACATAACCAACTCAATGGAGACAAAATACAACAAAGCTATATAGACAACTTAAGTACACAAATAACATATTGATAACTGATAATTAATAACACACTGTGGCATTCCTATAAAATTGGCATGGAAGATATATACAATATAATAAACACGTTATTTGCCTTATCATCTTGCAGCACCACCGTCTGATAGAGGACATCCCTTGCAGATTTTTGGGCTTTCTCTTTCTGCAAAACCTTAACCTTGACTCTGTAATTTGTGCTGTTGTTGTTCAGTTCATCTAAATATACTCTGCCTTCAGTCATGATAGACGGTGCACTGCATAGAAAGCAACATTGCGAGAATGTAAGCAAGTGTTCAGGTAAATTAAATGCATATTTTTTGGGTATTTTTGAAGTGCAGCATGGTTAGTTAAATAATCGGATTGCAAATTGAAATATAACAACAACGCTTGAACGCTTGAGTTCCAGTCATATGAAGGTGCATTTTTAACTGAAAGTATGATAGTTTCCAATATCACGTAACATACAAGAACAATATAGTATGGATACTGTAAATGTAATGAATGTGTTGAAAGGAGAATTGTCTTTTACTTGCGATAAGTTTAGATTTCAACTGCGACAGGCTTATATTTGGATTTGCCCTATGTTATATTGTTCGACAACCCGTTTACCTGTATCTCACTGTTGTTGGTCTAAAAGAGAGCCTTGTTAAGCAGTTTGACAATTGTACACTGGCAGGTATTAAACAGAGCAACAAGGGTAACCTGATTTGACCTCTAACACCATTAGAACTTAGAAGCCCTTAAATTTAAACAAGGCTAAATGTTTGTACAGAAATAGCATGAACACCATTGATGTAATACTACGGTTTTATGAGTCTCTGGGTACTCTATCGAGTAGGCCTTACTTTGTCGAGTAAGGGTGTGTTGCGTTTTAAAGATAGTTTCTGACCTGTTGGGTACTCGATCGAGTAACCTTGATACTCGATCGAGTAAGGGGGCACTCGATCGAGTACCTCAGCTACTCGATCGAGTAGCCGGTTTACGGGGGATGTTTTCTCGGGTTTTGTTAATTATGCGATTAAGGTATATAATACTTCCGTCATTGTTCTTAAACACTTTTTCAAAACCTAATCACTATCAAGAGAGAAAACAAAGTACGTTCTTCGCTTTAATCGCATTGTTAGCAAATCCCGGAGTTTGGAAGGTTGGATTTCACTTTTCGTGATACCGTTGAGATCCTTGCGTCAAGGGTAAGATCTATGTACCGTTTTTACAGTATTTCCTTTAAGTTGGTTAAACCCTAATATGGGGATTTGGGGGTTTTGTGTAGATTGTGATTTGGTAGTGTTTATGTGTTTGTATGATAGGAGGAGGTTTTGTAGAAGAGGCTTTTTGATACAGCTGTTGATACCGTCTGACTGTTGTGCTTTCCAGGTAGGGTTTCCCTACTCACTATTAGTCTCATAGTGATTGTTGATGTGTTGAGATTGATTGTTTGATTAATATCGTAATTGTATTGTGACGGTTGTGATTGTGATTGTTTGTCTCTGGTTCTCGAGATGCGTTCTCGGCTGAGTGGAGTCACTTGCGGGAGTGGCTTCACGTCCTAGTTTCGCCCTTCGTGGAACCCGCCACGGAAGGGGATGTGCACATTAATGAACAGGGAATTCGCTCAATATGAGGAGCGGGGGTTTGGTGGGTACGGTTGCGGTCCTCCACTGGCAGGGCTGGTCCAATGGACAGTCGGTGATTGAGATTGATGGGACTGGTGTGATTGTGTGGGTGTGACGGTGTAAGCTGTCTGTTTATCTTATTGTTGATGTATATAAGTTGTGTGATTAGTACTGACCCCGGTTGTTGTTTTGTAAAACCTGCGGTGATCCATTCGGGGATGGTGAGCAGTGAATGGTGAGCGGAGTTTGAGTTAAGTCACATGGGATTGCTGGATGTGCCACTGTCTGACGATAGAAGTCTTCCGCTGTAGCTTAGTAGTTTAATAAACTTTGCTTTTAGTTGATTAGACAGCTGTTTTGAGAACTTGTACCCGTATTTTGGGATTTGGCTTTGTATTGTATTTTTCACTAAAGTTATACCATTTAAATGTTGTTTCGTTATTGTTTTATGATTATCATACCTCGGGTAACCGAGATGGTGGCATCCTTATACCTGAGTGGTCCTGGTAAGGCACTTGGAGTATGGGGGTGTTACAAATGGTATCAGAGCGACAATCCTGAAACCTGTAACCAATAAATCTAATGAATATAAGGAGTCAATTAAAATGAACCCGGGGTAAAGGTTGTAGGAGCTAATGCAAAGGCTTGGGAGACGTCCTAAAGTCGCGAACTTGCCCTACAATTTTGAACCGGTCACATGGGGGGTGTATGTCAAGGTCGTATGTGATGCTTGTTAGTTCGTATGTGGATGTGATGATGTATGTTGTAATTGTTGGATGTTGGCGTAAAAGGTTGAGATTGTGAATGCAAGGTTGGTGAAGTATATAGAACTGTTGTTGATTGAAAGCATGTTGCATGATAGTTGGTTTACAATGCTGGTTGGAATTGTTAGAAAAGTGTATGAGAATGATGAGTAATGTGGTGGAAAAAGGGAGTAGTTCATAGGTGATATGATTATACATAATCTTGTTTGTGTAATTTTATATAATGATTTCATATACATGCCTACTATTGTTCATATGTACATGTTGTATGAAGAATGTGGTTGAAATGGATGAATTGATTGGAAAAGATGGAGTGGCAATAGCATGAGAATACGAATTTTGTGATTATGAATATGTTTAGGTGACGAAGTGTATTTGTAATATTGTTGTATTAGTAACATGGAAATAGGATTTGTAATGTATGAGTATGATTTGTCTTACGAAAGGCTATAGAATAAAAGCATGTGGGTAGTGCATGATGAATGTTGTTGCTTTGCTTTCGAAAATAGTAATATGTGATTGGGGCTACTGGTTTCATGAGTATTGGGTTGTTTTGTTTACCTTGTTGTCGTTTAAGTTGTTTGGAAGTAAAATCAAGTAGTTATGTTTTTTTTCGATTATAAAGAGGTTGTCTTTAAACTGTTATAACTTGAGATGCATAAATGATTTAATCTGATTCCAATTGGAGGTGATAGCTTGTTCTTTTACGATTCTAACGATAGGTCACACGCCCAAAACGACCAAGAAATGAGTGAGTTATGACTGCATTTACGAAAAATCGGGAGTCTTTGAGAAATGCGTAGGTACTCGATCGAGTAGCCTTGGTACTCGATCGAGTAGGGGGAACTCGATCGAGTACGTCAGTTACTCGATCGAGTGGCCCTGTTAATTTGTTTTACGTGCTTCTGATCTTCACCTACTCGATCGAGTAAGTCACTTACTCGATCGAGTGGCCTGTACTCGATCTAGTGACCCCTGTTTTGGGTCATATGCTTATCTTTTGACATTCGTTGCATATTATGTTTAATTCAAAGGTATTATTTTACTTCTTTATGCACCGTTTTACATGTATGTTGATCCTGATGCGTAAGTTACCCAATCTTATGGTGTAGTGAGTGGCACCTGTGGTGAGTAGGAGTTCAGTGGGAGGACATGAGTTCTATGTGTTGTGATAGATAGTGGAAAAAGAAAAGGGAGATTGGTATGGCTTAATTGAGGCATAGAGCATGTTTTGTGAGACGGGATGAGTGATATGATTATGTGTTTAGTAATGTAAGAGTAAGTGAATGTGGGCAAAGAGTGATGTAAGTTTAAAGAACGTGAGAATGAAAAGATTGAAAGAAAGGATGTGGATAGTAGCAACCTGAGATGTATAACGAATTATGGAGGGAGATGGTTAGAAAAATAGTCTTTGAGTAAGAATATATGTAATGAAAGGTCGTTTTAGAGGAATTGAGAAGAGTGGTATATAGTGAACTTAATGGAGACATGTCGCGACGTGGATTTGCAGATAGTGACTGAGTTTGGAAATTTGTGTTATCGAGAGACGAAACTAATGTGTGATTTCCTTGGGCAATTAACGGTATAAAAAGAATTTTGATTTCTAGAGATGTAAAAAGGGAGATGTAATTGTTTGAACTTTAAACGTTGATTTTTATGGACGAATTAGTGACAAGTGTGAGTGAGTGGAGTGATGAGAGGGGACCCATGGTAAGGAAGAGTGAGATAATATCGATAAAAAATAATGGGATTGGAATTTTGGAGCAATGAGAAGGTGATCGGAGCACTAAAGAGTTAGGAAGAAGTAATAAGGAGTTTAATGGTTAATTGCTTTAGTCGAGTGTAAAAAGAAAAGCATGAGGGGAGTAAAACTAAGAAAATGGTCACCAGAGTTATGTGATATAAAAGTAAGGAATCGTCAAGATGCATGATACTATCATGAGGAATTGAATTAATGATTATACAGGAGCTTCGAAACAACAAGATTAGTCTTGAGTTTTGAGGAATTAAGGAAAGTAAGAAGTTGGTAGAATATCTGCAGGATATGAGATTTTGGTGGAGAGTTAGATGATGATACAAATAAGGATAGTATTGGGAATAATGTTGAGGTAATTTTGTTGATGGATTTGATGCTCGTTATTGGGGATGATAACCAAAGATAGGGAAGAAACGACGATGTTTAGAGATGAGTGTAAGAAGTTTGATGTACGATCGGTAGTTGTGTGGAGGTGTTGTCGCTAGTGGTTAAGGTTAATGATAAATAGGAAAGATGGCAATTCTAAAGAGGCTGATTTTGTAAAGATTGAATTGATAGGTATGGTTATGAGGAAGCATAAGACATAGTCTTAGGAGGCGGTTTCTCATAGTGAGTGTTAGCTGTATAGTTATGTATGGCAGAAGGTGTTGGTTATGCGAATGGAAGAATGTGATGAGGAGCATGCGAGTTAAGCTCGGACGACAAGCAACCTTGGTTGAGTGGTAACTTACGTGATTAGGACTGACCAGTTGGATGTGATTACGGGTTTATGATATGTATAAATGTTTGTGTGAGGTTCTGACCTCACGGGAAGTGGTATGGTGTGATAGTTATAAAGCTGTTATCTGAATGTTCTGTAATATATGTTGGACACGGTAATTTAATTAAATGATATTCAAAAAGGTAATAATTTGATTGATCTGGCTTGACTGGTTATACTTGTATATATTCATGATATATGTTATTCCGTGATGTGGTAAAGAGATGATATTCATGAGGTTATTATCTGTTTAATTCATATAATATGTTGCTTTGTGATTTAGTAAAATGGATTTGAGTAAGTTTTTCTTGTCCGATAAGTTATGTTGAGTCAGTGCTTATGGGATTGTGTAAATTGTGATGACTATCGATGTGGTTGTGGTGCCTCGGGTGGTGATCCGGGCACGATATTTAGTGTTGTGATGCGGGTATTTTCGCACTGCGGTGTGGTTGTTGGTGGCGGTGTTGTGATGCCGTCACTGGTTGTGGTGGAGTAGGCGGGATGATTATGATTCGAGTTTCGAAAGTACAGACCAGTCATACATAGATTGTTGTTTTGTTTGATGTTACTTCCTGTGAGTTTCAGTTTGTACAGATAGACAGTTGTTTTGTTTATTAATGTTTCTTACCAGTTAAGTTTTGGAATGAGAGTAGAGTATGATATGAAAGAGAGTTGTATATGTTTTCATTATTGTCATGGTATAGTGACATTCTGTTGATGGGACACAGTTTTCAGAAGTTGTTACAATACTTGTGATCTTGTTTTAAGATGAGGCTTTAGACATAGTCATGGTAAGTGATTGGTGGAACATGTGTTGTATTGATCTGGACGCTGGTTCATAATCAGTTTTTGGGACAGTGAGTGTAGGGTGTTGGGTATTAGTGTCATGTTAAGTTGTGTATGAGTTTTGCGGTAATGAAAGAAAAGAACTTGAGGATCTAGTGAAAGGAAACGTAACGAGTGTGGATCGTGAGTTATGCTTTTGGGAGATAGGTGCTTTACATAGAGAGGTATGTTGTTTTGCAGTAATAATGGAGAATTAGTATGGTGTTTTTGCTACGAGTTTTATGGTATAGGTTAGGTGGTGTGCCGAATGAGTTGAGGTATGAGAAATGTTTAAGTAAGAGAGCCTTGGATATATGCATGGCGAGTTATTAGATTATAGGTGGTTATCTTTGACATGCGACGGTGATGAGGATAATGAAAAAATATATCTAGGATTTAGTATTAGTGAGTTACGAGGACGTAACATTTATCTTAAGAGGAGTAGGATGCGATAAAAGAGATTTTGATGGGTGTGCATAAGGTAATATATTTGGAAGTTTGAGTCTTGATGTCGAATAAAAGGTTGATTCATGTTGTGGTTGATTTTGTTAAAGGTCATGGTCGTGCTTGTAGTAATGTGATGCTTCAGAGTGTGAGAATATTTTATATAGTGTTGACAGCTGGAGGATGATGTTATGAGTCTGAGTAAACTTCGAGGACGAAGTTCCTTTCAAGGGTGGTAGAATGTAACATTTCGTTTGATGTTATGGGTATTTTGATATTGGATTGGCTCTGGATGATATATTACGGAGCTAGTTGGTAGTGTATGGAGTTAGTGTTGAGAGACATATAATGGAGTTGATACGATATCGTGAGCCATGTTGTGGAGGTAGGAATAGTTAGTGGAGTTGGTGTTACGAGTTCATGTTTGGGTTGGAGTTTTGTTTAGATTTCTTAGTCACGTTGTTGTGTCTTGATCGAGTTAGTATGTTTGTTTTTTAGTATGGGTTGAACTTCGGGAACGAAGTTCTTTTTAAGGAGGGAAGACTGTAATACTACGGTTTTATGAGTCTCTGGGTACTCTATCGAGTAGGCCTTACTCTGTCGAGTTGTTAGCAAATCCCGGAGTTTGGAAGGTCGGATTTCACTTTTCGTGATACCGTTGAGATCCTTGCGTCGAGGGTAAGATCTATGTACCGTTTTTACAGTATTTCCTTTAAGTTGGTTAAACCCTAATATGGGGATTTGGGGGTTTTGTGTAGATTATGATTTGGTAGTGTTTATGTGTTTGTATGATAGGAGGAGGTTTTGTAGGAGAGGCTTTTTGATATAGTTGTTGATACCGTATGACTGTTGTGCTTTCCAGGTAGGGTTTCCCTACTCAGTATTAGTCTCATAGTGATTGTTGATGTGTTGAGATTGATTGTTTGATTAATATCGTAATTTTATTGTGACGGTTGTGATTGTGATTGTTTGTCTCTAGTTCTCGAGATGCGTTCTCGGCTGAGTGGAGTCACTTGCGGGAGTGGCTTCACGCCCTAGTTTCGCCCTTCGTGGAACCCACCACGGAAGGGGATGTGCACATTAATGACCAGGGAATTCGCTCAATATGAGGAGCGGGGATTTGGTGGGTACGGCTGCGGTCCCCCACGTGGCGGTCGGGTCCGATGGAGATGATCGGTGATTGAGATTGATGGGACTGGTGTGATTGTGTGTGTGTGATGGTGTAAGTCTGCATTTTATCTTATTGTTGATGTATATAAGTTGTGTGATTAATCGACCCTGGTTGTTGTTTTTAAAACTGCGGTGATCCATTCGGGGATGGTGAGCAAAGTAATTGTGAGCGAGTTTGAGTTGAGTCACATGGGATTCTTTGGGATGTGCCTTTGTCGACGATAGAAGTCTTCCGCTGTAGCTTAGTAGTTTAATAAACTTTGCTTTTAGTTGATTAGACAGCTGGTTTGAGAACTTGTACCCGTATTTTGGGATTTGGCTTTGGATTGTACTTTTCACTAAAGTTATACCATTTAAATGTTGTTTCGTTATTGTCTTATGATTATCATGCCTCGGGTAACCGAGATGGTGGCATCTTTATACCTGAGTGGTCCTGGTAAGGCACTTGAAGTATGGGGGTGTTACAATTGATGCAGGATTCTCTATAGCATAACCATAAAATATTAGAAAGCTAATCATTGAAAAGCTGCCATTATAATCATGCATTTTATTACAAAAGCTGAAAGTGTAAACAATAAATTAGTAATACACATAGTTGCAAGTAAAAGCAGTCTAAAGGAAATTACCCCTTCACAGTTGGTATTTAGAATTGTTTCCTGTCGAAGGAAGATCGTAATACCACAGACAATTTTTCCAGTTAGTTTTTTTTTTGAAAGCTTTGCTTTACTTGTTTTTATGAAGGTCAGTATTGAGGAGTGGTGTGGTTTATACTTTTAGTATATTGTTTTACTGATAGAGGGACACATTGATGTACTATGCTACAGTCATTAACCTTATGCCTATGACCTATGGAGTGTTGGAGTGTATTAAGGGAAGGATTTTGTGAGGGTAGTTGTATATATGTGGTATGTAGAGCTATTGTACTTTCTAAATCAATTATTTATTGTGGTAAGTTTGCTTTATTGGGTGGAATTGTCAATTAGTAATAATATTTGACTGTACCGTAAACGGTTATTTATGTATAAAATTGTATATAAACTAAGTAGTTTATTAAAAATCAAACAAAGAGATGAGAGAGAAAGCGATTTTTGCGAAAACTTAAACCCTAAACCCTAGTTTTACTGTTCATAGAATTCTGCATTAAATTGAGTAATTAATAATGGCGATCATGGTTTTTAGTGAACAACCTGAATCATCTTCATCAAAAACAAAAACAAAAACACTTAAAACAACACGAAAGCCACCTACGCCTGCAAAGGATGCTACCGGAATTCCATCAGCTGGAGAAAAACCTGTATCAGGCAGGGGTAACCCTGTACCTTGTTCGGGGGATGCAACTAAGACCAAAACGATGGCTGAAATCACAGGGATACCGGTGCTGAATTTGTCTGAGGATGGTGTAGACACCTCGGGATGGAAGCAGAGGAAGAATGGAAAGGATGTGCCGATTATGGAGCCTATTATGGAGGATGAGGAGCTGACTGACCTGCTGCAGTTTACTTCTGAAGATACCAAATCTGAGGTAGATTTCTGGAACACTACTGTGTATGGTTATGTTCTTGGTGCTAACCCTCCTAGGGAGATGGTTGAGGACTATGTTTACAAATTATGGGACCAATATGATGTGGACAGAGTCTCGTTTATGGAGAATGGGGTCTTTTTGATTCGACTTAAAACATTAGTACAGAGAGATAATCTGCTGAATTCTGGGCCTTATCTTTTTGAAAACAAACCTATTATTCTTCGACCTTGGTCAAAATATGTTGATTTGATTAAGGAGAAAGTTGATAAAGTGCCTGTTTGGGTGAAACTGTATGGTATACCTCTGAAATTTTAGGGAGATTGCCTTCCTCGTATTGCAGGACTAGTGGGTAAATTCGTTAGGAAGGATATTGCTACCCAGGACAAACCAGACTGAGTTTTGTTCGGGTTATGGTTGAGCTGACTATTGATCAGGTGCTGAAAGAAAAAGTTAGGTTTCTGGATGAGGGTGGTAATGTGGTTGATGTTAGAGTTGAGTATGAATGGAAACTTGTGTCCTACTCTATCTGTAAAGGGTTGGGGCACAGTTTACTACATTGTAGGAAAGCAAAGCCTAGGTCAAAACCAGGTCCACCTAAGGTGCATCCAAAAAAAGTATGGAGGCCTGTTCAGAAGCCTGTAGAGAACACAGTATTCGAGCATCCTGCTGCTATATTCACACCTGAGGTTTTCCCTACTCTAGCTAGTGTGGTGAAATCTACACCTGCTAGACATATCATGAGAATGAGTAGACATGAGAGCTTTGCAGGGTATAGGGCAAAGGGAGGCTCTGGTCCTTTTACCTTTATTGATGCCTTGAACAAACTGGCTACTCCAAAGGGGGGGGGGGGGGGTAGTGCAGAATGGAAAAGATCCCCCTCCACTGGTTTTAGATGCATAATATTGGGTTCTGGAATGTTAGGGGGCTAAATGATATTAATAAACATAAAACGGTCAAATGGTTTTTGCAGAGTAATGGAATAGCTCTTTTTGGAATATTGGAAACAAAAATAAAGCCTAGCAAGTTGTTGAATAAGTGCACTAACCTGTGTGAGGGGTGGAGTGTATCTACCAATAGTAGTTGGCACAAAGGGGGGAGGATATGGATTTTTTTGGAAGCCTGAGTGTTTTCAGGTTCAGTTCCTTTCCTACAGTGCTCAGCATATTCATATGAAAGTTATATCTAGAACAGATGACAAGGAATTTTTGTTAACCATGATTTATGCCTTCAATGGGGTTGATGAGAGACAAAGTTTGTGGGATTTTTTTGAAGCAGACTGCTGTCAACTGTGCTGAACCTTGGCTCTGGCTAGGGGACTTCAATACTGTATTGAGCCCAATAGAGAGGTTAGGGGGAAGCTCTACTGAAAGGGAAATGGAGCAGTTTCAAGAATGTGTTTCATTGTGTTGTATGGATGATATTCAAGCCTCTGGTGCACTGTATACTTGGTCTAATAAGCAAATACCACAGGATAGAGTCTACAGTAGGCTGGATAGAGCAATGGGAAATATTGAATGGATGGAAGTTTATGGTCACTATAATGCTCATTTTCACCCTGAAGGACTTTTTGATCATTGTCCTTGTACTCTTGTTGATAGGACTAGTGATATCAAATGCAGGAGAAATTTTAAGTACTTTAATATGTGGGGGCAGTCTGAGGTGTTCAAGCCTTGTGTAGCTAATGTGTGGAATAGGAAGAAAGATGGGACCAAAATGTTTCAACTTGTGAAGAAATTAAAGGAACTGAAACCAGAGCTGAAGCAACTTAATAAGCATTGCTTCTCTGATATTGAGACAAGTTTTAATGTGACTGGTATGTTGCTTGATAAACTCCAGAGAGAGTTGGTGGTTAGGCCTGGAGATACTGAGTTAGTCCAACAGGAATGTCATGTGGCACAGGAGTTGAGGGATCTTCAGAGAGCTAGAGATAGTTTTCTGATTCAAAAAGCCAAGCTGCAATGGTCACTGGAGGGTGATATTAATTCTGCTTATTTTCACAATGCTATGAGGAAAAGAGTAAGGCAAAATAAGGTCCTTTGTATTGAGAACCAGCATGGGGTTTTATGTACTGATGGAGCTCAGATACAAGATGCCTTCCTGGAATACTATCAGGACCTTCTTGGATCTAATAGTCAGGTGGATCATGTGAATATTAATGTGGTTCAACGTGGGAAATGCTGTTCTACTGATCACTGGACTCTATTGAATGCACCAGTTTCTGCTGAGGAAGTTAAAGAATGTTTGTTTAGCATTCCCAAGGACAAATCACCTGGGCCTGATGGCTACACAAGCATGTTTTTCAAAGATGCCTGGGATATAGTAGGGGGTGAGGTTTGTGATGCTATCATAAACTTTTTTGACACTGGCAAACTTCTTACTCAAATCAATGCCACCTCTATAACTTTGATTCCTAAGATGGATAGACCTACATCTGTCAAGCATTTCAGGCCAATTGCCTGTTGTAATGTCTTGTATAAAACCATCTCAAAAATTTTGTGCAAGAGATTGGTTGGGGTCCTGCCTGATCTAATCAGCAAGAATCAAGGAGCTTTTGTGCATGGTAGGAGTATCCTAGAAAACATTCTGATTTGTCAGGATCTGGTTAGGCTATACCATAGGAGTACCTCTTCTCCTAGGTGTATGTTTAAACTAGACCTCCAAAAAGCATATGACTCTATTGAATGGTCGTTTATTGATGAGATGCTGAGGGCAATGAACTTTCCTGATAAATTTAGGAGCCTGGTGATGACTTGTATTACAACTACTTCCTTTTTCCCTTAATTTGAATGGTTCAATGTTTGGTTACTTCTCTGATAAAAGAGGGCTACGGCAAGGGGATCCAATTTCTCCATTGATCTTCACAATTTGTATGGAGTATCTCTCTAGGATCTTGGATTATGCAACTGAGAAGTGGTTTTTTAGATATCATCCACTTTGTAGAGCTTTGAGGTTAACCCATTTACTCTTTGCTGATGACTTATTATTGTTTTGTAAAGGAGACACTAGATCCATTATGCTGCTGTTGAGGGCATTCTCTACTTTTTCTGCTACTTCTGGGCTAAAGGTAAACCCTGCCAAGTCTGAAGTGGTATTCTGTGGAGTGGATGCTACTGTTAAGCAGGATATATTACAGGTATCAGGGTTCAGAGAAGGTCACCTACCATTTAAGTACCTGGGAATTCCTATCCAACCAGGGAGGCTTTCTAGACAAGACTGCTCTATTCTGGTGGAGAGAATTGTGGCTAGAGTAAGAAGTATAGGGGCTAAGAAGTTGAGCTATGCAGGGAGACTCACCCTGGTTAACTCTGTGCTGAATACATTGCACAATTACTGGGGTTCTATTTTCTTGATTCCAAAATCAACAATCAAGAGAATTGAAGCTGTGTATAGGAACTATTTCTGGGATGGAGGTACTGAATATAATAGAGCTCTTCTTGTTGCCTGGTCTACTATTTGTACTAGCAAGAAGGAAGGGGGGTTAGGTGTAAAAAATGCTGAATTTTGGAATGCTGCAAGTGTTGGTAAATTAGTGAGTTGGATTTATACAAAAGCTGATCAACTGTGGGTGCTGTGGGTGGATCATGTTTATTTGAAAGGACAAGACTGGAGTTCATATGAACCTCCTCCTGATTCCAATTGGAACTGGACGAATATATGTAAAACAAGGAAGTTGTTGGCTATGGGTTATGTAGGGAGTCAGTGGACTTTGGATGTTAAGGGGTATACTGTGAAGACTGGGTACCAACTGTTGCAGGGGTAGCACCCTCCTGTACAGTGGTACAAGGAGGTTTGGGATAGCTGGTTTGTGCCCAAACACTCCATTATAGGCTGGATGATTAAGCAGGAGGCCTTGAACTTGAGAGATAAATTGCATAGATTGAATATTTGTGGGAGTAGTATGTGTGTCATCTGTGAAAAGGAGCCTGAAACACACCAGCACTTGTTTGCTCAGTGTGAGTACAGCAGGGCTGTGGGGTTCATTCTGGATGACTGGTTGCGTAATGCATTTACTGGAAATGTACAGGGTATGCCTATTCTGAAGAGTATTCGCAGACTGGTACAATTTACTACATGGTACACTCTGTGGATGGAGAGGAATTCTTGCAGATTTGATCTGGTTGTCAGGAGACCTGAGAGTTTGGTGAAGGACATACAAAGAATTGTATGTATGCGTGTAAAAATGATGCTGCAGGAGCAGTGCCCTGCTAGTATTGAGTATAGTATTTGGCTGAGAATGAGAGATACTATTTAACTATGTAATAGGAAAGGCAAGTATTAGCTGTTGAAATGTATTGAAATGATGTAATTGTTGATGGATATTTTAATGAAAAAGCTCACATTTGACCAAAAAAAATAAGTAGTTTATTAATTTTCATATATGACTAACAATTAACAAGGCGTATCTTACCAAAAATTATTGATTTTTTTTTTATTTCGTATATATTTATTTATTCTTTTTTTTGTGTGTTTTGCCTTGTTTTAATATATAAGTTGTTTTAATTTGTTTTGTCCAGTTATCCCTTTTTTTTTGCGTGTAGTTTATCTTTGATTGAATTATTATATTTTATTATAAGATAATGCAGTTCTATGTCCTATCGTTGTGAGATGGATATTAGTAATTCTACGTTTGTATGACAAATATATAGGTTATAATGGCATTACTACATTAGATATTGTGAGTATGATTAGAAAGTAGTTGTACACATATACATGTATAATTACGTTCAACTTTGTTGAGATACCATCTATTTAGGATTAAAATACCCTTTTTTGGAATTGAATCATTAAAAGCTACTTCCTCACAAAATATCACCCTTAATATTAAATCTAATATTTGGTTTACATAGAGGAGAAGGTCTTTTTTCACATAATCATTCTATGTAATCTAACATCTATTTAGCGGATAGCCTAATTGTTCAATTTCTAGCACAGAGAATATTTAGTAGAGCACTGTCATTTTTAGTTGTTGCTTAGGCATGCATATTTCTAAAAGCTAATTCATCGTCCATTGGACTATAGATTATAGCAGCTGGCACATCTGGCAACTAAACAATTGAGCTGGGATTTCATCACCAAATAGCGCTGGTCCAATCAAAGCTGAGGTAACGCATTTTTTCACATGGCAGCGCTATGCATAGTAAGGCATAGATAATGTACAGGAAGTGTGTAGCTCCAGGTGCACAACGTCAGTGTTGCTTATTTATTCAAAGCCTATTGTAAAATACAAGTAAAAACCGTTAATATTCGCTGTGATTAAATTCCTAACAATAATCCGTCAAGAGATGTAATGTTTAGTTAGGAAGTCAGCAGCAGTAGTTTACCTTTAAGTGGTAGTAGGTGATACAATTCCGGCAAGGGTTAGAGCTTCATATGATACGACGTTTCTGGCGAAGGTAGCGGGAACTGTTTGTGGGCCTGGTGCTGCGACAACTGTAACTTGTTTTGCTTTCCGCGCTCTGAATAGTGCGACATATAGCTGCCCATGAGAGAAACACGGGCGAGGTAGGTACACAGCTACTTGGCTTAAAGTTTGGCCTTGACACTTGTTGACTGTCATTGCAAAGCTGAGCTTTAATGGAAACTGGTTCCTCTGGAATTGAAAAGGATAGTTAGCTGAAGGAGCTGGGCGGAGTTTGATCCGTGGTATCAGCACGATATCTCCCCTGTTTTGCCCAGTCATAATGACAAATTCAACTGTGTTTGGTAAAAACCTCTTGCATATCAGTCGTGTGCCATTGCATAAGCCAAATGATGGCTGGAGGTTCCGAATCAGAATAACAGGGCAATTTTCTTGAAGTATAAGTTTGTGAGAACTCATTCCCCCAGGATTCAATTTGTTGATGAACTCAAAGCAGATAGACGCACAGGTGTCATCTAACATTGAATCGTGACTTGTGTACGTTACAGATTGCCCTGGGAACTGGTCAATTAGAGCGTCATTAATGGCATCAACATCGTCATTTAAGGGTGTTAAAATAGCTCGATCTGTAAATAGGTTGGAGTCAAATGTCCCAAGTTCTAATTCTGGAAATGCAAGTGCCGCTAAACCAGCAATTGGATTTGGATTTGACTGGTCCAGAACTTTGACAATACCATCCGGTAGTTCAATGCTCTCAAACTGTTTTGTCCGTAACTCGCCATTGCCAAGTGCAAGTAAAAACTTTGCAAATTCAGGATCATCTTTAGCACGGAGGTTTTCAGTCAGGCTAAACTTAATAAGCCTTAGCCAGAGGTGTGAGCTGAACAAACTCGCTTCTACGACTTCGTGCTGTGATTTTCGAGGTAGAATAGGAAGTGTTTGCCGAAAGTCACCTCTGAATACAACTACGTTTCCCCCAAAAAGCTGGTTTGGGTCACACAAGTCTCGAAGAAGATGGTCTAGAGACTCAATATTCTGGCGCTTTGACATTGAAGCCTCGTCCTAAATTATCAAGCTTGTTGCACGGATCAATGCAGCTAGGCTGCTTTGTTTGGAGACGTCACATGCCAGAGATATGTCACATTCCAAGGGTATTTTGAACTGCGAATGTGTTGTTCGCCCGCCGGGTATGTTAGCTGCAGCTATTCCTGAAGATGCTGTAGGCAAGACAATTTCTCCCATCATGTGCACCTCAGCGTACAATGCTTTGTATAATAAAGTTTTACCGGTGCCCCCCCGGTCCGTCTATAAAGAATGCCCCTGGTTTCGAGGACTGTATGTGTTCCATAATTGTTGTAAATGCTTCTTTCTGAGCTGGATTTAACAGTGATTTACACAATCTGCAGTCTTCAGGTATTGCTGCATCTAGGGCATCAACTATATCTCTAGTGGGTCGAACGTCATCATCAGTACAGGTATCTAGATGATCCAGCCCAAACTCTGCCATTGTCTTTCCCATAGCTTCTAAATACCTCTCGACTGCACGAGCTGTCAGCTGACTAACTTTTAGTGGGTTGTCAGGAAATTGAAATCGGAAATCATCTGACAACGATTCATAGTGTGTACTCCATAACA
Organism: Silene latifolia; assembly: GCF_048544455.1. Taxonomy (NCBI): domain Eukaryota; kingdom Viridiplantae; phylum Streptophyta; class Magnoliopsida; order Caryophyllales; family Caryophyllaceae; genus Silene; species Silene latifolia. The sequence goes on from NW_027413701.1 coordinate 3,399,296, forward strand.
AAGATGGGTCCTTTGGTTAGGCGAAAATTAGCAATGTTGAGAAAAGGCGACGAAGTGCAATAGGCATCTGCATTGCGCACGCCTCTGCCATACATAATTCGGCGGCATCCTCTTCTTCAAGCAATCTGTGTCGCAAGGCTGCCTCTTGGAACGTTGCACATACGTATCCGTCCACCGTTTTCAAATACTCAAACGAGGTGGGACCTCGGATGTGTAGTAACAACAGCCTTAGGAAAAACCTTTCACCTTCGGCTGGTGCTACAAAACCACCGCCAATTGCAATAACTTTGTTCCTCCTTTTTTCCCAAGTTCTAGACCCAGTATCCCAACAGTAGTGTTCTGTGAATTCCCCGTACAACAGTTTGAGGCATCCTTCGGTTGCACTTGTCCTGAAAAACTCAGTTAGGGGTGTGCGGCTTCTTTTTTCATCAGCAATGAAATCAGCCAAATTATTTGTTGGCCTCAGGCGTATTGTCTGCATGTTTGGGAGGTGCACCTGCAGGATCATCACCGGTGGTTGTGTCTCAAATAGATCAAAACCAAATATTCGCCAATCTACTTCGCATGGAGATACCCACCGGCCTGTTTGGTATTGCAAAATTTCATCTACTGCTTGAGGTTCTTCACCTTCAGCTAAACTGAAGGATACCCTGTCGTGGCCTTTGTATATATACTTATATAAATATTTCACTGCGTGCATTGTTGAACAGACTTCAACATTCAGGTGGCAGTCGAACAGTGCCAATTAGTATGGGTTATAAGGGATAACCCATCTGTTGTCCATATTGTGCTTCCATATAACAACCACCTCGCCTGTGTTGCGCCTCCTATAGTCCGGATATCCAGAACCATTAATTATAGTATCAGACGTGTAGGGCTTTGGGTAATTAAATTTGCAGCACCCTAGTGTGTTGGGATGTTTCATACACGAACATGCAGGATTAAGATTGCCACAAGGACCGTGTATCATGTGCTTAAGCACAGACTTACGAAGGGATGGGTTTGTCATAGGCGGTATTTCAGCAGAAACAAATTTGTCAAAATCTGCTGGGCATTTCAGCCTATACCCATCCTTCAAAATTATAAGGAAGTGGACATGAGGGAGACCCCTTTTTTGGAATTCAACTACATATACGTACGCAGCCACTTCGCCAAAGATTTGCTTTTCTATAATTTGTTTCTTCAGCGCTAGAAGCTTAGCACGGAAGACTCTAGCTACTAAGTCTGGTCTATTCTGTGCCTCCTCTCCTGAGGCTAGTTGTTCTTTTATTTCAGGCCAGTTAGCATTGCACGTCATGGTGACAAACAAATCTGGTTTCCCAAAACTATGAACAAGAGCCATTGAGTTCAGATATCTCTTTTTCATGTCCCGGGGTCCTCCCAAGAAAGACGGTGGCAAAATAACTCGCTTGCCAATGTTTCCGCACGATGCTCACCTGCCCCAACAGTATCAAGAATTCCTTGGTATAACTCAGCCCTTATCGTTTCTTGATTGTTCCGAAAATAATCAAGGCGGGTGTTTTCGATCTTAACGTACATGTCAACCACGTACTGCTAAAAACACCGTCTTGTCCTAAGCAGCATGTTTCCGGGGCGGTTTTGCATTTTGTAACAATAATACCGGCGGCATGAAACGATTTTGGACTTTGGGCCATATATTTGTACAGCACCTGTTGTTGACATGCATAAACAATTAGCTAATGCAAATGTCACTCTTATTACTACTTACTGAAAATCTATTAACACGTAAGTAAGTTATACTGGTAAGGTTACATACGGTTTGATTCATCTTCTAACAGGCACTCGACGGTCTGGCTAAGTTCAGAAGGTACCCTGTTATGAACATTGGTCCCTTTCTGGGCTACATTTAGGTTTAGCTTTTGAAGCCCTTGCACCCACCCACACTCTCCGTATGGGAAAAGTAATGGGTACTGCAAAGGATCGTAGCACCCATAGTAATGCATTATTCGATGGGACTGGTTATCCTTCGTAGTGACAGTTATGTGTGGGGTGTTAGATTCCCTAGATGACGAGTTATCTGTCCAAATAACAACAACCTCATCAGACGTGGGTGCATTATACACCCGTTGGTAGGACAGTATTCCTGTGAATTCTTATCTGGGTATTTTCATTAATGGGTAGTTCTCTTAGGGATCGAAAGAAACGTGCATAGGGATTGTTATGTGTAATTTATATAAGGGAGTTAACGATATCCCCTCTAACTTCTGGGAAGCATCAAATGCGATTCAACGCTTCATGTTGGCCATCGTAGAAATATAGCTACAAATACTTGGGTTTACAATTATCGGGAAGCAATTTAAGTACGTTATGATAGATTTGGCCATGAAGTTGAAAGACATAAATACCTTTCTCAGTGGATGCTATATAATCTCCACCAAATGAGCTAAAGGCAAAGAGGTTGTTATACATTCTTGCGTATGTCCGGAAATGAACTGCATCCTCGTCAGGAGAAGTATATAGTCGTACTAAGGCAGGAGGGAATGCATTTGTAGGCAAGTGGATTGTTTCATCAGCACAGCAGAATAATGGGGATTCATATGCAATTTTTAGGGCGTTGCATTTAGTACAAACTCGACCCTGTGGAAGTCTCAACTGGTCTGTAGGCAATGGTTGTGCAACGTGGGCTGCAGGTAAGCCTGTGCAAATAGTAGCTCCAAAGGAGTTAGTTTTACACTTTCTTATAACGATACATCAGTAACATAAATAGCAGGATGAAAATGTTATTCACCTGTTTGTCGGCGGGCTCGGGTCCTCTTTTGCCTCTTGGGCCGCGGTCGTAGAGGCGTTTCAGGTACATTGCTGCATTTGACAGTGCATAGAGTAAAATATCTTACTTGTTAACTTCCACCCATAAAGGTTTGTACACTGTAAACTATACCTCCTTCCTGAATGGTCGGCATTTATGAATGTCGCTCTAGACCGTTTCAAACGCCTAATCGGTGTAGGAGGTGTTACAGCCATGGTACAGGCTGCATGTGTGCTACGGCTTTGTGACGAGCTACATCCTTGGGTCTGTAACAGCATAAGTTAGGAAATGTAAGATTGTGAATTTAAGTGTTACGGGGGGGGGGGGGGTGGCTCAAATCACATTTCCAAACAACACCGTAAAACAGAGGAAGTTCGTTGGTAAACTGGTTAAAATTGGGAGATAGCACAAACCACGGACTACTGATCACACCAAGTTCCAAATGTAAAAATGCGGTAATTGTAACGAAGGATTACATGTTTACTAAATATCACATGGCAAATGGTCGCAACTATGCTGGCCTGTCACAGCCTGTTTTTTCAAACCATATACCCTAAAAATAAGGCATATTTTTCAAACCAGAAATTGAAGTGAATCGGTTATAAAGAGAGAAAGCGAGTAGAGAGAGAAAGCTTACAATTCCACAATTTCTTCAACAATGGCGAGAAATCGAAGGAATGTAAATAATAATAATAATCCACAAAAACAAAAAAAATACTAGTTCATCAACTAATAAACACAAAAATAGTAGTAATACAATACATATTACAGAATTAAGAGAGATTGCTGCTGAAGTTACAGCAGCCGAGAGTTCTAAGACAGCGGAATTACGATCGTTTAATTTGAGCAAGGAAGTGAGTGCAGTACCGGAGATTACTGTTACGACTGAAACGGAGTGGCAGACGGTTGGCGCGAAAACTGGTACACCATTGGAACAACCTCGCGTTAAAATTGAAACAGGGGACGTCCAAGGTGAGCTTGAGTTCTGGTCTTCGTCTGTATTCTGCTTTGTTTTGGGAGCTAATCCTCCTAATCATGTTATGGATGGTTATGTTCGAAGAATTTGGAAGGATTTATCGATTGATAAAGTTGCTTTTCAAGCTAATGGTGTTTGTATTGTTCGATTTAGTAAACAAGAGGATAAGGATTCTGTGCTTCAATCTGAACAGCTATTCTTTGATAATAAACCGTTTATTATTATAGATTGGCAACCTGATGTGAAGTGTGTGAAGGATAAACCTGATTTGGTGCGAATTTGGGTGCGATTGTATAATTTGGACCTTAAATTTTGGGGAAAAGCATTACCTAAGATAGTTAGCATGATAGGTACACCTATTAGACCTGATCGTGCTACTGAGAAGAAGGAATACTTGGAGTATGCCAGGTTCATGGTGGAAGTGAAATTGGGACATCTTCTACCTGATAAGATTGAATTCATTGATGATAAGGATGTGGTGCAGTTGCAGGAGGTCTCCTATGAATGGAAACCCCTGGTATGTTCTCAATGTTCTGGCATTGGACATGATGCTGCTATGTGTAGGAAGCGTGCTGCTGAGGTTCGTAAGAAACCTGCTCAGAAAGTTTGGAGGCCTAAAGCTCAGGTACCTGTGAAGCCAGCTGATGTTCCTGTGCAGGTTGCTCATGTGCAATGTGTGGAGCCTGTGCAGGAAGCAGTGGTTCTGCCACAGAGTAACCTTCCTGTGCTGGTTACCCCGATCCCTTTCAGAGGCAAGGAGATGGCTTCACCAGCTAGTCTGGTTCATCGTATGTCTAGATTAGGGAGGGGAAGCAGTCAGGGGGGGCCCTACTGTACTTGAAGTAATTCAGCAGTCCTTGAGGCAAAGTTTATTGAATAGTATGGGGAAGGGGAGATCAACAATCATTCAAAATGGTTAATATAGGATTTTGTAATGTTAGAGGCCTTAATAAATGGAATAAGCAAGGTGATATTAGGAGATTCTTGCATATTAATAAATTAAGCCTGTTTGGTTTGGTTGAAACCAGGGTCAAAATAAAGAATAAAGATAGGATACAAGCTGGGTTTAGTAGTCCCTGGCAAATAATTGATAATAGTGAGGTAAAAGATAGTGGTAGAATCTGGTTGTTGTGGGATTCCTCACAGGTTATGGTTAACTGCATTAGGAAGGATTTGCAGGTCATTCATGCTCAGGTTACTAATCTGGTGAATGGGTTTGGATGGACTTGCTTTTTGGTGTATAGGTGCAATGCTGATTCTGATAGAGTTGTTCTTTGGGACTCTATGATTGCTCTTAAAGCTAATGTCCATGGACCTTGGCTTGTAATGGGATATTTTAATAATGTTTTGTATGTGGATGAAAGGATTGGGTCTCAGGTGAGTGATGCTGAGGTTAAAGGGTTTCAGAACTGTGTGGATGTGTGTGGCTTGTATGACTTGGTCTCTACAGGTGCCTATTTCACCTGGAAGAATAAACAGGAGGGTGATGCTAGGGTTTATAGTAGGATTGACAGGGTTCTGGCAAATGATGATTGGATCTTGAATGGACCTAATGGTGTTGTTACTTTCCTTCCTGAGGGGCTTTATGATCATAGTCCTTGCTTGATTGAGCTAGGAGAGGATATTGAGAGAAGGAAGGGTACTTTTAAATATTTTAATATGTGGGGGAAACATGCTGAGTTTAAGAATATAGTCACTGAGACTTGGAGACAACCTATTTATGGCTGTTATATGTTTCAGTTGGTCAAAAAGCTTAAGTATCTGAAGCACCCTCTGAAGAAGCTGAATAATGGGAGATATGGGGATATTGAGAATACTGCCATGGTTGCTAAATTGCTGTTGGAAAGTATCCAGAAACAGTTGCACAATGACCCTAGGAATGTGCAGCTTCACCAAAAGGTGTCATTCACAAGGTGGAGTGCATTTGCAGCAACTACCTATGGGCTGGGCATGCTGAGTATAAGCATTTTCCTCCTGTTGCTTAGGAGACTTGCTGTTTACCTAAGGAACAGGGTGGTTTAAGTATAATCAACTGCCATCTGTGGAATGTTGCGTTGATAGGCAAATATGCGTGGTGGATCCATAGTAAGAAGGAGAGTCTCTGGGTTCAATGGGTGCATCACATTTATATAAAGCAAAGTGAATGGTGGATGTATGAACCTACTCAGAACTCTAGTTGGACGTGGAGACAGATTTACAAGGTTAAGGATATTCTTAAGCCAGGTTTTTTGAATGGAGCTTGGGATGGGAACTATTCTATTCAGAAGGGGTATCAGTGGTTACTTGGTCCTTGTTCAAAGAAGGATTGGGTACCTATGGTTTGGAATAGAGTATGCTTGCCTAAGCACAACTTTAGTACTTGGATTTACGTCCAACAACATTTCTTAACGCAAGATAGACTGCAAAAATTTGGTGTTAGCACTGCTGGTGTGTGCTATCTGTGTGGAATGCATTTGGAAACACACAGACATCTGTTCTTTGACTGCTTGTTTAGCTTGCAGTGTCTGATACAATTGCAGCATTGGCTGCAGGTTCAGTGGCAAGGAGATGTAATGGACTGGATTATTAGTTGGAGGTGTCGATCTTTGCTGAAAAAGCAGGTGGTAATGGTTGCAATTTCTGGTCTCATATACAGCATTTGGGACTGTAGGAACAAATGTAGGTTGGAGCATTACATTACTCACCCTCGAAGAGTTGTGAAAGGAGTCCAGCAGTTGATTAAAATTAGAGTGAACAAAGGAGATTTTGGTAAGGGGAACATGAAATGTAAGGCTTGGCTACAACACATTAATGTACTAGATTAGTAGCTTAGCTTATGATGAAGTATGTTAAGTGTATGGTGTACTATGTTTGATTTTAATGAGATTCATATTTTCACCAAAAAAAATAAGGCATATTTTATGTTAAACTAACAACGGCATTAAAGTATTTAGGGCTCTACTACTTTGAAAGAGGGTATTTTCCCTTTCATGTAGAAATTAATACCACCTATTTAAAGCACATCACGTAATATATTAGAATTCGTGCTAAATATGCAGTTGAGAATTACAATCTTCATTCACTCGGTTGTCCACTTCATATACTATCTGTGTTAATTCAACAATTAGATGTGGGTGTATCCCCTATTTGTATTATGTAGTCATAAGTTTACTTATAGACGTTTTGTTTTAGTAGGAGTAGGGGCTTCGATAAAACGGGTGGTAAACAGTTTCAGACTGTAAATATAAGATGAAAGGATGTCCCAGACAGTTCCGTAGCCTTGCCGAATGCATCATTTTTTGGATAGGAAATGCAAAAATAAAATTACAAATAAGAAGTAGTAAGGAACATAAACGTTCATCCCAAATACAGTACAAGCATACGGGAACATAAGTACAACTTATATACATAAACACTGTCTTAGTGTCAAAAGGTTACAATATAATCCTATTTAGCAGGATTCTGAAATTTTAGGGTTGGTGCGGTTGTTAGCCTGCACATCAAACACTTGGTGCCAAAATGGAACTTCAACCAAACTTTTGTCTTTATTAGCGAGATTCCTAGTAGACCATGTACTTATGCCTTTTTGAAACGGTCAAACATAGCCTCCACATCTTTTGAAACTCTAAAATAGCGGGGGGGGGGGCTTAGCTCGTGCAGGGCGCACATGTGCCTTATGCGTGCAAGTCGCACACAACTTTAGTTTTTTAGGTGGAGGTGGAAGGCCCTTGGGACGAGGGATCTGAAAGTCAGCAGCACGTGGAGTTGTGGCCCCTTCCTCAAGAAACAAGCATGATGGTTCAAATTCCTCTTCTACGCATGTGAGTCGTGCTTTTGTAGCAAGATAGGTTTCTCGCTCTAGGGCTGAGTCGAGGGCAATACGATTGGTGTCAGGAGTATCGTAGTTTGCATCTATAATCTCAAGGTTTAAAATTGGCATGATGTACTCAATTGCCTTCTTGGCTACGTCGTATTTTGCGCACTTAGGAAAGTTGAAGCAGTCACTCACGAAGTCCTTCTTTCCAGTTACCATTTCTGGAACATACACAGTTATAAATGCAGTATACCTTTCCTTCCCATGCCTAAGATTATGCAGTGTCGTGCAGTGAATTGGGAATTTCTGGGTTAGAAGCTCCAATAAGGAAACATAATCAAGAGTAACAGTCTTGGGGGTTCATGATTTGGCCTTCGGGGGCTCCTCATTTAGTGGGATGTTTCTATGGCCTTTTATAAGCTCTTCTAACTCTAGCCTTTTCAATCTGTACCGCCCACCCATCCTTTGCATCAGTTCCCTCCTGGTATGGGTAAAATCCCTAAGCGTAACATTGTACTTGGTCATGATATCACAAACAGCCTGCATTGCTGCATGCTCACATGATTCTTCAGGGGTTAACGCTGGACCACCAATGTATATTAAGGCTACTGGCGCACTTTCAATGCGGAGTGAAAGGTAGACACTATTACTGGTCCCATTAACATACCGATACTCAGGACTTGAGAATCTTAGACATTCGGCTATTTGCTCAATCAAGGGTTGGAAAGGTATTACTACTTGTGTAGGTGCAGTACCTAAACCCTGTAATTTGAGTATACCTTTTGTTAATAAGGGTTGTTGCCAATGTTGTTAAAACAGCAGCCGTTCTATCTATTGGGAGAAGGAATATGCAGGCTTTTTTTTGAAGTAACTTACCCAAAACATGCGATGAGTGGATCTAAGGTTATTGCAAGCGTGTTACCGTTCATGGGGTTCCAGTTAAACAAGCAGGTCCAAATTTAAGAGTTAAATTTAGGGTTTACGCATATATTTTTAGAACATTTTTTCTATATGCGAGTTATTTTACAATACAACACATCAGTTGGTTTCTACACGTTTCAATGCATGTGACACACTATCGAACACAAGCAATTACTATGTTACTAAACTAAAGTTAGACCTATTCTAAAATTATAGTAGTATACTAATTTTATTTAAACAGCATGAATCTATTATTAAAATCTTAAAATGAATATATTTCTAAGTGTGTCTAATCGTGTTGTCTATCTTTGCTACTTAAATTGATCCTCATAAACTATAAATTCATAATTTGATTGATCAGTTGAACTCTCATACACATACATATAAAATTATGGTACATAACAGATCATTTCACGTATGCCAACAAAACTGCAAATTCTTTCAAACTAAATTTCAATGTCCAAAGTTACCCACATCAAAGCACATTATTCCTTGTTTGCCTTGGTCATTTCATATAGTTTATTTCATTTAGCCTGCACTATGAATAGCAAGACACAGACAGTAACATGTGCATAATGCTATCACCAAGCAGTAAGGATGCACATTATTACAGAAACAGGCAGGGAAAATGAACATCATAACATAACCAAAATGGTCTATAGGAGCGCAAAAAAATAACATTCAAAGTTAACCTATAGAATGCATTTGCTACTAATGAATACGTACAAACGTTAGAAATCTAGATGTAATAACGTGCAGAAATTACCTTTGTTAAGCCCGAGGAAGACGATGGTGTATATTCTGATGCATTACCCATGGTACTCTCTGTTGGGTTAGTTTGACTCATAGTTTTCCCTTAGGGTGTGTTTGGATAGCAAAAGTGGAGGGAAAGAGAGGGGAGGGGGAAGGAGGGAAGAGAAAGTGAGAGAAGGGAAGGGGAGGGGGAATGGGGAGTGAGTGTTTGGATACAATTTCCCTTCAAATCTTGCCTATTGTGGAGAGATTTTGATTAGGCTTGGAGGAGGAAAATTGAATCCCTCCAAATCACTCCCCCTCCATTTCCCTCCACCCTCATTTGCTATCCAAACAAGGGATTTTAAATCCCCTACTCTCCCTCCCTTTCTTTTCCCTCCAAATCTTTCAATCCAAACACACCCTTAGTGTTTAGTCACTAAGGTTCTAGTACTTTAACAAGTATACACACATCTCTCTCTCTCTCTCTCTCTCTCTCTCTCTCTCTCTCTCTCTCTCTCTCTCTCTCTCTCTCTCTCTCTCTCTCTATATATATATATATATATATATATATATATATATATATATATATATATATATAATTAGGATCCGGTGAGAACGACCCTCCACTCTTGGATAAGAATAAGATGAACGGCTGATATAAGACTTCTATTAAATAAACCCATTAATTAAATACAATCAGCCTCCCTCTCCCTTCGTTCTACTGCATCTCCCAAACCCAACTTTTACGACTTTAATTCAACTGCCCAATTTTATTTTAATTCACCATTGTTAACCATTAAAATAAGACACACATTAAAACCATCGCCATCTACTTTTTCACCTATCTTCAAGCAGCAGCCGGTCTTCGAATACGCTGTCGATTTCGTCCCATTCCTCGTCAATGACTCATGTGCACACTCTAGCTTCACTGGAATATATACACGATCCCATTGGTATCGTCGCCGGAATAAATAATCGTTCCTTTAATTTGCTGGAATCAGTTATCGACCCTCGAAAATATTGAACCATCGTTAACATCCATGAGTTCAGCGCAACACCGGCACCGCCCGAACCTGTTTTGTGAACCTCGGAACCCCTGCTTCACCCTCAGACTACACTACCGGCACCGCTCGATGGTCATTACCACGCCGCCAGCATCTGTCTCAATTTCCTTTACATGAAATCAATGTATCTGGGTTCTATAATTATGTATCTCAAAGCAATTTTAATATACCTAGCAATTAATTTTGTGTATCTATATTTAGATACATTAAAATAGTGTTTAGATACATCAAAAATCAGGCCCGTCTATCCATAGGTGCTCTATGTTCATTTGCACTGGGCCTCAAAATTTTTGAGCCCCAAATTTGACATTACCCATTTAATTGAGAAAAGAAAAAAAAAAGTAAAACAATGTAGTTAGAGCACGCTTGACAAAGTGCACATTCCAATCCTCAATCATCTCCTTCCCAAATATAATTAATAATTTCCTTCCATAAAAAACTTCAATTTGCTCTTCAATCTTGCCATAAATCTATCTAACTTTTTTAAAAAAAAAAATTTAAATACAACTATCCCATCAATTCCTCACAAATTTATTCCAAATTTACAATTAGATATACTAGAATCAAAACTTTGTCGGTTTTAAATTTTCAATCGTCTTCAAAAATCCCAGATTTTACACTTGCATTTCAAAGAAATTGAAATAGGTAATATTTCTTCTTAATTTTAATGAATTTAATGATAATGCATTTGCAGTAATCGAGGTTTTTAGTTCACGAACAGTCGCGACGATAGTTTGAAATCCGGCTTCAAATAGGTTGTTTCAAATAATTTGTAGTTTACATTAGTATTTTATATAAACAACGTTTGATTTTGTAAAATTTGAGGCCTCATATTTTGTTTTTGCACTGAGCCTCCAGTTTTCTTGAGACGGCCCTGTCAAAAATTAGAGTAGTTACATTGAAATAGGTGATCGAGAGTGAAGGGGAGAAGCTTGAGACGGGAGGCTGTTGAGTATTAACATGTGATCTAGAAACATGATTATCACTCAACTCTACATATTCTTAAAATAATTTAACTTATTTAAACAATTTAATTTGCAATTCAATGACTATGCAGAAGTAGAAATCAAGCCTTCAAATAAAGTTTACGTATTCTTCTAGCATCATTTAACTTATTAAAATAATTGACATGATCATCACTCCAATTTTTCAACAATAAATCAAAAACACGGTCAATCTATTATCACACAAATTTTCGAAATCAATATTAAAATCAAACACACAATTCGATAATAAATTCAATCGACAATTTTGGTGGTGTTGTGATGGTTTTCTTTCTGCCTGTTTTGCCTCCATTGTTGGTGACCTTCAAGCTTCAGCTTTTCTAACCTATGGACCTAGATGGAGGAAACGCGTCGTAATCGCCTGAGTGGTCGGTAATAGCTCGACGCCCCACCCGAATCCGAGCCATACATGGTCGACGTATCGACAAAGGAGGAGTCGGCGGCGGTTGCGCAAGGGTTGGGTGATGGATACGGCGAAGTGAATAAATGATCAGAGGCAATGCTCCAGCGAGGTGGTGGACGAACAGATTTGTTTGAAATGGGTTTAATGAGGCATGAGAAGTTATAAAATAATAAGGATATAAGGGAGAGAAAAGGGAGGTTGAGGTTTGGTATGTGCAGTTATACGCGATTAGTGTAGTTATTAGTTGATATAATTAGTGTCTTCTCACCGAATAATCGTTCTCACCGGATCTTAACACTCTCTCTCTCTCTCTCTCTCTCTCTCTCTCTCTCTCTCTCTCTCTCTCTCTATATATATATATATATATATATATATATATATATATATATATATATAACACAAGAACACATTGGTTGTTTCTAAGTAAATTTTATAAATATACTACTGAAGCAAGTACAATTGCGACTCTCAAGTTAATCGGTTTATAAAAATTACTTTATACGGACAACCAATGTTCAAGAGATACTTTTAGATCAGTTCAGTTCGGGGCTAGGCTAAATGCGTGGTTAGTGGTAACAAAGTATCTACTTAATCGTGAGTTACTATTTGTTTACTTCCCTTTTGTGTGCGTATGTGTGTGTTTTTAAAATTTATCTCCTCGTTTTTTTTTTTGTTTCTTTATTTTTTGTTTGGGGTTGTTGTTTACCTTTTTAGACCTTAACATATGAAACTTGAGCTTTTGATCGTTATGCATTACTAACAAGCGTTTCATAAAGGAAGTGCCCGAATTGTTTTGTTTAACGCCGGCTTGTTGCAATTGAGAAGACCGAATCAGTTTATGGCAATGACATTTACCTTTTTGTGTGCCTCTCTTTATTGTTTTGTTTTTTCCGTGATTGTTTTTATTTGTGTGATTATCCCATTCCTTTTTTTTGTAATGAAATGTGGCATTAAGAGCGTTATGTTAAATATCTTTATTTAGCGTTCATAGCAATTACAAGCATCCCATTTGTGTTAATGTATGTAATTATATATACAATCTAAGCTTTCATAGTAATGAATTGAAACATATAGTTGTATCTCGTATGGAAAGAGTTAGTTAGAATGTAAGCCAATTGTAGTAACTGACTGTTAGTTGGCAAAGATTTGTTAGCATGGCGTCATATCTGTTGTACAATTTTTACCCTTATTTCATGGTAATCTTAATCACTTCTTGCAGGCCACAAATTGCTTTGCACATTTCTGGGATTTGTGTTTTCCATGTGCACTATGAAGTGATATAGTGATAGGTAATGGCGATTGTACCTCTTTGTGTATGATGGCCTAATATTGTTGTGTGGGGTTGTTGTAAGACTTTTCTTTGTTTGGTTGACTTGCTTACACAAGCAGGCTGATGCCGGACAACCCTGTTTTTGTGGGACGGTGCATGTTGCAAAACTCCCGATGGAAATGTACGGAGTATTAGTTATCGTAAATTTGTTGCTTCGCTCGGCTAATTTCCTAAGCACAATGCAAAACCCATCCTTGTTACAACACGCTATCTCCGGAACGCGTTTTTTTTTGCCTTGTTTTTTTATTTTTTCTTGTTTTAAAAAAAAAAAAAAATAAAAACATAATTAAATAAATAAAAACTTTTTCAGAACTGGCCTAGACATAAGGTGTGAGCGAAGTTGGCTAGTCGTGTTGACGGAAAAATAAATATAGTAAAATTTAATTTAAAAAATAGTTTAGTTTCTTGTACCCTTCAAAACTTATTTTTCCAATATAACAATTACACATACATATACATATATATATATATATATATATATATATATATATATATATATATATATATATATATATATATATATATATATATATATATATATATATATATATATATATATATATATATATATATATAGACACACACACACACACACACACACACACACATACGCGTGTACACATACACACACTTAAAATAGGCATGCATAATAGGGTAGCGATTGATAACGACGTATTCAAGGCTTGCAGGAAGATACATATGTATCTCAGAGTCAGAGCCTAAAAAGTACTGCATAAGAAAGGAGGCGTTTCAACTTTTCATCGTACGTCGGTAAGAGTATAAGTTTATGATTGGCGCATCAACCAGTCTATGGTGTAAAATCATCTGTAAGTAAATTGAAGACGACTGCTAACTATCTCAATTGGCGCTTGAGTTAATCACGAGACAATATAAAACCGGTTATAGCAAATTAGTTGCAATAATAAACCTCTTTTAACCATTTTCTAATCATAAGATATTAATTTCAGTTTCTTAAAAAAAACAAAAAAACTTTGCAAATTGGAAGATATGGAAAGTTTTGGATGTTGGCATAAATAAAAATATTGCAAATCGCATCACTTTTCTTTTGAAACTATCTAATATAATTCCATTTTAAATTTAAAAAGGAAGAAAAAAAAAAACTTGTACAAATTCATTCTAAAACATCACGTCATTTAGTTAGTTGTCCATAGCGTTTTTTTTATATACATAGATCGTTAATTAAAGTTAAGGCTACTTTATTAGTATATTCTCATATACTTTTAAAACAGTTTTGTTATTGTATTTGTATATACTCACAATGTACGATAAATTCAATGTTGAGAAAACAAGCACGATGCCTCAATTGTGAAAACATACTTAGAGCAAATCAATACTATACCCCGAAAATCCGTCAGCCCAATGTAACACCCGCGAATTTTCCATTTTGACATTTATAATTTAATTAACCATTCTATGGTCTTATTTATATTATAAATTATTTAATTTAATTAATTTCATTATTAAACATGATTTTTATAAATATTATATTTTTAAAGCTTAAGTTATACAAAATAAATATTTTGGTCGGATAATAATGATAATAATAATAATATTCTCCGTCTTGAGTTGTAGTGGGCTTGAGACGTAAATTCATGTGTATATCGACTCAATTTTGCTTATTGGGCCTAGTATGACTAATGGACTCACCTACTACTCCTTCCTCCTCATCAAAATAATGAGGGAAACCCTAACCCCTCATCCTTCCTCACAATTTCAGCAACACCACCACAAACACAAACACCATTTTCATACTCTCCTCCTACAAATCTTCAAAACACCATAACTTGCTCAATTCTTATCCGAATCAAGTGATTTTCGCGTCTATCTCTTCCTCTCATCGCCCTCCATCTCTCTAGGTAAGAAAGACACCGACTTTCCTCCTTATATAGTGATGTCGAGCCGTTTTATACATGGTACCCTTTTTCTAATTTTGATTCTTAGTCTTATTTTGTGTTTTCTTATGTTTAGGAGAAGTTTTAGTTGACCCGGAAGTGGATTCTTGAAAGGTAGACGAGTCTTTTGTGGATTTAAGTGCAAAAAGGTAACGGTGATGGGTTACTCGACATTATGTCAATTTGGGTGTTCATACATGTTATAGTTTGTTCACATGTGTGTTAAAGTTAGATTCTTTACATGTTTTTACTTGTTTGTTGTTGATTGAGTTTTGTGTGGAATCTCTCTTGGTGGTTTGAAGAATTTTCTAGTATTTTGTATACATGGATGAATTAGTAAAGAAACCGTCTTATTCATGCTTAATAATTGTGTTTAATTTGTTGGGAAATGTGTCCTCAACAATAGTGCGATCACATGATTTAAATATCATTATTAAATCTCATTTTAAGAATACATGTGGGATGTAATATTTTACAAGTCAACTGGTCCACACATATCGGTAATGATTGGCTGACTAGAGTTTGACATTACTGTCGTGCGACGGTGGTGATCAGTTGATCCCCTTAGGTCATACCTATAGGGAAATACTCTTAATTGATTATTTAATTAATCGTATACCGATACGAGTTAATTAAATTGCTTAAAATTGATGGATGATTTTGTGAGTATAATTTACGTATCTTATTGTAAATATGATTAAATAAGACACGGTCTAAGTAATCGAACTATTTTATTACTTGGATGAAATTATTGTTTAAAGAAACAATTAAAACGGAATGAATAAATTATTATAAATACAGAATGTTGTAGTTTATAATTTGGAAACCATTTTGGTACAAGTAATTACGAATTACTAGTCGATTTTGTATATGACATATTTTATGAGTATGTTGATTTTTAATATGTTAAAAATACATTACAATTTCATATGTCAAGTAACATGTCACATATGTTACAATTGACAAATGACAAAATAAAATGGACCATTTATTTTGTATGTACCGAAATTATAAGGAGTTAGTGGAATAAAATTGTGTTAATTGTTTAGTGGTAGACACAATGATAAAAGCTAACTAGTAGGCTTGCATGCCTAGTCTCTTGTGAAGAGCAAAGATGAAAGCTATTGGGCTACCTACCCAAGGCCAAAATTTCGGCCAAAATGAAAAGGAAAGAAAGAGTTTTCTTTTTCCTAATCAAATTCATTCATACAACATTATAATTTTCTAGTGTGAGAAAATTAATATACTCTCTAAATATTATGAAATCTAGAGAAATAAACTCACAAATATTACCACCTCTTGACCGAAATTTCAAGAGTGAAAATACAATTTATATTGTATCAATTTTATTGTAAAACCATTATTATTACTAGATCTAAATAGTATTGGTTTATTAAGATGTATTCCTTGGATATATGCTTTTGGGAGGGATTCTACACTTGAATCCTTATTCTTCCATTTGGAAAGCTCAAGAACAAAAGAAAAGGAGATTTCTTTTGTGCCCATTTGAACCGAAATTTCAATGTAAGGATATGATTTCTTCTCTTTTATTATATTGTTTGCATGCATAAAATCCACATTTAATTTTATGACAAATTAATTTTGACATATAAGAGTATGTTAGTATGTATATGAATCTACATTTCCTTCAATCGGTATCATGAGCCACGGTTGTTTGCATGCAAATCGGTTAAAGGTTTTTCCGAGTTATAAGAATAACAAATAAAACTTGTAAAATTTGTGTTATTATGATATATCACGAAATTAATCCATGCATGTTAATATTTCTGGTCCTAAAATATTTTAGGATATTTTGGTTATTTTTCGGATTTTTATTGTTCATAATTTACAATAATGGCATTTAAATGTGATTTTATGAGTAAAAATGTCATTTTTGGTCTAAAATTATCTATACTTCGAATTTTCCATTGATTTTTGGATATGTTGTCACATATATTATTTTGAGATAACCTGTAAATTTTCATATTTTTTGGACTTGTTATGCTCGAAAAATGAATTTTTCATTATTAAATTCGGATTTAGGTAAAAAATAGGTTAATATGAGTTAAATTTCGAATCTGGTCATAGAAAATTAATATGTTGTCACATGCAATTTTACAAGATGTGTATAAAATAATTGGCTATAAAGAAGTCTTTTTGCATGATTTATGGATTTTTGAAGAAAAATAGCATAAATAGTGACATTATTAGTGGAAAATTAATAAAACATAATCTATGACTTAGGAAAAACATCTAATGTTGCATTTTATTATCTTTTTCAGATCTAAAATTGAAAAGTTAATGAAAATAATTTTTCCATGTTTTTATGATTATTTTATTAAAAACCGATAAACCGCAACATTGTTTTTCCGGTAAAATTTCGAAATTTTTAACCTAAGTTTTTGAACATTATGAGTGTCATGGAAATTTTCCAGAATGTTCATGAGTTTAAATTTCAAATTTTAAATTTATTTGAAATTTTGTGATTTATTTGAAGTTTATAGCTTATTTTTGTAATTTTTGGTCCATTTATGAACAATTTTATAAAATATGGGTTAATTATGGTCAAATTATTAGTGAAGACTAAATTTTGAGTCCTAAGAGGTTAGGGTAATTAACTTATGCATAAATATGAGTTTATGTATTTTTTGTGATTATAAAATGTTGAAATCACGCAAATCCGTAAAAACCGAGTAATATACGATATTGGCTAATTAAAGGCGATTTAGCATAAAATTGGGCATGTTCATATATATCATAATGCTGCATTTTCTTTATGATTGTCATAATTTTTTAATTTATGTAATTTTGAAATTATGTAATTTTACTTAGTATGGCCTTAGTTTTTAATTGGTATTTCCCGAAATGTATGGGAATATCGATTCGGTTGTAATTTTTATTGTGATCTCGTGTCACCGTTTTGTAATTTAATAGATTTATTTTATTTTAGTTACAAATGTATAATAGGAAATTATGTAATTTATTATGTAATTTTATTCATTCCGGAGTTCCCAAAGACGGATTTCTTCAAGAATGGCGATACATAAAGACGGTGTTACCTCGAGATGCGTGCCACAACCGAAGTTCAAGGGACCAATGGAGTTGGTTTCCGAATATGTAATAGTTAAATAAGTTTTTCTATTTTAGGAAAGGCCATACTAGGATTTATCTATCTTTATGCTTGCATTTTATTTTATGTCACATGCATCGCTAAATCGCCATAACTAAAACATGCATCCTTATTTTATCGAGCTTTTCGACCGTGTCAATTAGAATTATCGTAGTTCACCGCTTTAGTTCACTTAAAACGTGATAGATAATAAATTGACATGACCTCTCGCTAAAACAATTAATTGAGACATAGCCTTACCAAATAGTAGAAACCATGAAAACCTATTTCGCAAGGGAGTGCACTCGGCTACCCCGGGGTACAAACCTTGTTACGTAGGGGAAGTGGGTGATAAATGTTAATCCACCGAATTCATGTTGATGAGGGTTTCATCGGCTACCCCGTGCCTAAGTTAATGTGGGTTTGGATAATGGACACATTTATTCGAAATTTGGATTGAACCCAACAAAAGTAATTGATAAGGGTTTCATCGGCTACCCCGTGCCCTTGTTGATGTGTTTTGGGCTATAGATAAATATTAGAGTAATTTTATCGACCGAGAGTTCTAAAAGTAGAATCGATTAAAGAGTTAATCCACCGAGTTATATTGATAAGGGTTTCATCGGCTACCCCGTGCCCAAGTTAATATGAATTTGGATCTTGGAATCATTTATCATAGTTGGGTAGAGGTCACTATGTAAATGCTATACTTGTTTACAAGTATTAATATAACGATGAATGTTTTGTTTTCCACTATTCCGTTATTATATTGTTCTTTTTCTTTACCACAATTCATATACGATATCATTTCGATTTTAATACGAATCTCCATTAAAACGTCATAACTAAAGACAAATATGAATTTGCTTCTAAAACCTCAAATGAACCATTGATAAGGATCTCTTGTAAAGAGTATAGATTAAAGTTATTCATTATCAAACAGGTTTTTGATTCTTGACTAACACTTCTACTTACAATGGACTATGTTTCATATGCTTAATTGAATTAAGTACCTTGAAGCGATAAATTGTTTTGGTGATTAGATTTTCAGAATTCGTAATTGACCAAAATAACGCAACCACTTCAATGAAAGTTTTTAGACTAAAACGAACAAATGAAGAGTAATCTTCATGAATTCAATTTTGCTTCTCAAAGCAAAGACTCATTGAATTGAGTGGGAGCATTCTCTTAAACCGTTAAGATGAGGACGAGGTTCAAGAAGTAAAGATAATAATGGAATTGATACAAGGTAATGTTACAAGTAAAGTCATTGAGGAATGACGATACTAAACCTATCAATCCCGACCAATAAAGTTTCCATTGTCTTAAATGTTGGACACAAGAAAGGAAACTGCCCCAAATTATTGAAGAATCAACAAGTTAGTTGTGGGACATCTAATGGGACCTTCTTCTTTAAATGTTTATTTGATTAAACATAAATTTTGCTAGTACCACTTCGTCAATATTAGAAACCAGTGGAGGTTTTCATCATTGTACTTGATACATAGGATGATTAGAATATGACGACTAGCAACAATAATGTCGAGAGATAGAGTAATTGTGTACTCAATCTAGTTTTTGGATTTAAAGTTGTACTTAATTATGACTATTAAGTGCATAAACTCTAAATAAGAATATAAACTTGTTAAGATACAAAAGAGGTTTTCACTTTTGTGACCCTATACACCACGATTTGATGTATGGCTAGCCCATTATCAAGGTGATTATATTCTAAACCAAACTAGAATAATATATCATGAAGATGATGCAAGACTCAAAAATTGGTAACCCAAGATTAAACCTTAAGATTTTGGAAAGATGAACGCAAAGAGTTATCGAGTACTCTTGAAACCAATAGATTATTAATAGTATATGCGTATCTTGTATTCAAAGCAAGATATCTCGTACCTTTTGGTTGAAAAGGAGATCGAGGTTATAAATCATTGATCCATAATAGGTTGATCATTCTCTTTTACCAACGATTTAAGTTGACGCTAATGTGTTAACTTAATAAGGTAAATAGAAAATCTTTAAAGAAGTTTAAAGAGTTAAAGAAATCACGATTTAGTCGTGATGGGATTATCAAAGTGAAGACTTTGATATAAGCCAAAGCAAATGTGATATAGCATCACAAGTTAATCTCTCTTAACACACATTATGGGACAATGTGTGGTTGGATAAGAAATCAAACGCTATTCGATATGGTTTGGACTTCGATCAAGTTACTTTGAGTTACTTGATCCCTTGGGGATTTTATCATTTTGTCTAAATTATGTTCCACTAAATCATATGAGATATGAAATGGTAAGGGTACCATATTTGTAAGTTTTCACAAGAAACAAATGCTCATTTTTCCCTTTTCAATTATCACGAGTACGACGGGTTTGTGGCTCGTGAAGCTGTCTTTCTAAAAATACAAGTTTATTTCTAGAAGACAGAGTGGGAGAAATTATTCAAGAGCCACAAAGAATGTTATGTCGCAAGAAACTGGTCTTTCTTGGCTACATGAGACGTTTTGTGTAAGACATTGTTTCTTCAAAACCTAGGAGGTTAAATTCGTCACTTGTTAAAAATGATGAATTCATGCTACTTTTAAGAAAGTAAAGAGCTTATAACTTACAAAAGAAATTATTTGATTCAAGTTGATTACTTCTAGAAAGTAATGAACATATGACTTACATAAGAGTGTTTAAGTCACAACTCAATACAAGGCTTAGAGCCATGAGAATCCGAAATAAAAGGCTTGATTAGTGACAAAGGGTGTTGCACTAATATTTCAAAGCAAGATTGGTTGCAAAGGGTTTTGCACTAATTGAAATGCTTAAGTCTATTTGGATCTTCTTACGGATGTGTTTCATTATGAGGTTATGAAATACATGGCGAGTGAATCTAAAACCCACTTCTTCAATAGAAGGAATGTATTCAATACATGTCATGAGTTTATTAGATTCTTGCAATTCTAAGATAATGTGAAACTTAAGAGAGGGTCTTAAGTAGGACATCAATGAGTTGGAGTCAACATTTTAATCATGTGATAAAACATTTCTCGATAAGTCGAGAAGTTGTGTTTATACATGGAGTTTAGTGGGAGTTACGGAATTTTTAATTAGTCCGATATGTGGATGACATATTGATCATTGAGAATGATTTAAGACTTTTGGAGTATTATAATACATATTGAATATCCGGATTTATGAAGATAAATCCACATGATATTAGCGTCAGTTAGGAGTCTTATGTTGATAAGATTCATGACTAGTTCAATTTAAATTGAACATATTTGATTGATTTCATTTGCTTCCGCTGCCGAATCAATTAAAAAGAAATGATGTATAACACTTCATATGCTTTGAGTATGATGAATTGTTTTCAAAAATCGAATTTAAGTAATCTTTACCAAGTAAGCTATAAAGATTACCCTTAAGTGCTTGCAGAAGCATTAAGGAAGTAAAGCAAAGTGTTTATGATGCAATATTGTGTAAGGGTGTTACACAAGTGACAATTGACAATTGAGATTGCGCATGGTTTCCGACAAAACCATAATCAAAACACATTAGGATGGTTAAGATACCATTGTGGCAATGTTAATTAAGAAGTAGATTTTCCAGAATCGTTCTAGGCAATAAAGAACAATGAGAGATATTTATAACGGAAATTGAGTACACTTGCGATCATGAGATGTGCAAGAAAGATGAGTCATGCACACTGTGAAAACAGTGGGAGCTATTCTTAGGCTAGAGGGCCTATGTCTTGATTAGATCTCGACACGTACTCAGAAAGTTTTGTAATGCAAATGTATACATTACAAAGGAAAACGAGTATGTAGTAAGGTTGAGTAAGGTACAAGAAGTTGATAAAACCTACTAACCAAAGCCTTCTCAAAGGCTAAACATGATGAGTCATGTCATTTCAATTGAATTGAAATGAACAACTACGTACAAGATCAAATTAGATTATAGAATATGAAATAGTAATCATGCATTGACTATTCATATGTGATAATCACATTTGTCGTTCGAGTTTTATTTTAAAACTCTTTTATTATACTTCGTTACATCCAAACGGGTTGTGGAGACAATTGAACCCCGTTAAAGTGAACACGGATTAACATTGTATTTGCCCATAGTTATTTGTATGAGGTAACGTCTCGAAGTGACTAGAGTGTGATGCGATTGATGGCAAGTTCAAGTGCCATAGAGTCATATGAGATGACTAGTCGATCACATAGGCAGACTGTTAGGAACGTTTTGTCGGGCCTTATGACCGCTTATAGAGTTCTGGCAAATTTATATAGCCTGGTCGTGGCGAGAGCTGATAGTATTCAAATGAGTCGATTCTTTTGACTAAAGACTATTCACCTAAGATGGCACAGTTTCAGATTAACTTTGATTTGTGTTACTACGACCTTCGTAAATGGGGTCAAATGGGCATATTTTGGGTTATGATGGCTGTGGCTAGTCGAAGGGAATAAGTGCGATAGGAATTGTCCACTCCCTTGTCAGGGTTAAAACAATATCTCAGGGCCACTCGAGGAGTAATGAACTGGAAATGCGTGGCCACGCTCGGAATGTATCTATGATAGATAAATCCGGTCAATCAGTTATTCTCCAGATCGAGGAAACCACTCTCGATATGATCACTTGCAAGTACGACCTGAAAGACACTTTGCATTGAGTGGGAGATAGTAATAGGACAAGAGAATTGGTGACGCACACTTGTCGAGGACAAGTGGGAGATTGTTGGGAAATGTGTCCTCAACAATAGTGCGATCACATGATTTAAATATCATTATTAAATCTCATTTTAAGAATACATGTGGGATGTAATATTTTACAAGTCAACTGGTCCACACATATCGGTAATGATTGGCTGACTAGAGTTTGACATTACTGTCGTGCGACGGTGGTGATCAGTTGATCCCCTTAGGTCATACCTATAGGGAAATACTCTTAATTGATTATTTAATTAATCGTATACCGATACGAGTTAATTAAATTGCTTAAAATTGACGGATGATTTTGTGAGTATAATTTACGTATCTTATTGTAAATATGATTAAATAAGACACGGTCTAAGTAATCGAACTATTTTATTACTTGGATGAAATTATTGTTTAAAGAAACAATTAAAACGGAATGAATAAATTATTATAAATACAGAATGTTGTAGTTTATAATTTGGAAACCATTTTGGTACAAGTAATTACGAATTACTAGTCGATTTTGTATATGACATATTTTATGAGTATGTTGATTTTTAATATGTTAAAAATACATTACAATTGACCATCCATTTTATTTTGTATGTACCGAAATTATAAGGAGTTAGTGGAATAAAATTGTGTTAATTGTTTAGTGGTAGACACAATGATAAAAGCTAACTAGTAGGCTTGCATGCCTAGTCTCTTGTGAAGAGCAAAGATGAAAGCTATTGGGCTACCTACCCAAGGCCAAAATTTCGGCCAAAATGAAAAGGAAAGAAAGAGTTTTCTTTTTCCTAATCAAATTCATTCATACAACATTATAATTTTCTAGTGTGAGAAAATTAATATACTCTCTAAATATTATGAAATCTAGAGAAATAAACTCACAAATATTACCACCTCTTGACCGAAATTTCAAGAGTGAAAATACAATTTATATTGTATCAATTTTATTGTAAAACCATTATTATTACTAGATCTAAATAGTATTGGTTTATTAAGATGTATTCCTTGGGTATATGCTTTTGGGAGGGATTCTACACTTGAATCCTTGTTCTTCCATTTGGAAAGCTCAAGAACAAAAGAAAAGGAGATTTCTTTTGTGCCCATTTGAACCGAAATTTCAATGTAAGGATATGATTTCTTCTCTTTTATTATATTGTTTGCATGCATAAAATCCACATTTAATTTTATGACAAATTAATTTTGACATATAAGAGTATGTTAGTATGTATATGAATCTACATTTCCTTCATAATTATGTCACGAATTTGTTAGTTTGGAATTGTTTGAATTTGAATCGAACCTTGTGTTTTAATCCTTCTTTTATGCTTTGATTTCACCCTTAATACTTGTATAAAGTTGCTTGGGTAACATATGGTGGAATTAGGATCGTAATGGCATGATAAAAAAATGATTTGGGGATGAAGGTGAATTTGTTGTGTCGTGCAAATCAGCACCTCGGCGCAGGCTGCGCACACAGCCTGGACCAGTTTTCGTAAAATGGCCATAACTTCTTCGTTACTTGTTTGTTTGAGGCTTATGACCTACCGTTAGAACCATAAGAGGATAAGCTATCACCTCCAACTGGTTTCACCTCATTATCATGTATAGAACTCAAGTTATGACCGTTTGAAGTTGACCCTTGTTGTAGTCGAGTACTAAACTTGTTGTTATAGATTGGGTTTTGAGTTTCTTGTTGGGTATGCATCTTAACCTTGGTTCTAATGCTTGTGTATGATGTATTGAGACTCTTTTATCATGGGAGTACTTGATATTTGTTATACTCTTGTACTTATGCATGCTTCACATGAATTGTTTACGTTATGTTTATATAATCATTGTTACTCGTATTTGTGACCGGAGTGTGACGGTTTACATTGTGTGACTACTCGACATTCCTTATTTATTTGCCCTCGGACATTGGGTCACGATTAGGTGCCATTGTTTTCGAGTTGGGCTATCTTCATTCCGCCTCTTCGGACTTTGGGGTACGGCTAGGTACCATGGTTCCGATTTGGGGTTACTCGACCTTGGGGCACGGCTAGGTGTCATGGATCGAGTCTTGGATACGATTTGGGATTGTATGTCGAATCGGGTGTCGTCCATCCCGAGAGTCTGGCCAGATTTAGACTAGGACCGTATTATGAGCGTCGTCCTACCAGGAGGTTGGAGTCTAGGGGTTTGTCTTATTTTGAGTCAATCCTTTGTAAATGTCTTGCTTGTTACGGTCATTGGCGTGTTCTTATATACGAGAGTGCACGTCTTCTATGATTGTTCGTGAGAGTCTTGGTCCTATCGGATACTAGTGGTGAGATGCAAGCCCCTAGTTGCGATATGATCGCCGGGATTGATGTTCTCATCCGTTCTTATGGTGAGATGCAAGCCATAAGTATGAATGTGACATTAGTAGCCACGTCCCGTGCTATGGTTGTTAAGAGGTTTTCAAGTAATGGCTATTGGTTTCCATCCATGTATTTTCTATTCAATTGATCCGTTGTTTACCTTCTTCATATGATTCGATGCCTAATCTCATATCCATGTTTTGGTTACCTTGAATGCATGTTTAATATAATGTACCATGCCTATCTCATTAAGAATGCAATGTGCCAATCTCATTAAGAATGCAATGTGCCTATCTCATTATGATTATCGTTTATATTCCCTTGTTCATATTATTCAAGTATGATGCATGATCAATATGTTTAATTAAGTTCTTGCTTATGTGCATTTTGACATATTGTGGCTGGGAGAACCCTGAGTTACTCCCCACCGATTTGTGGCGTTCATGTTTACATGAATGACAGGTTTGTGATGCAGATTATGGGGAAGACGTGTGAGCTAGCGAGAACGTTGAACCTTGGACCTTAGTTATAGTTTGCTTAGACTCACCTATCGTTAGACTTGTGTTTATTCGTGTGATATCTTTTCCCCAACGCACTTCGTTTTTAATTGTAAAACTTATTCATCTTACTTTTCATTTTCGTTTGATCACTTATGGTGGATTTCACACTTTAAACTTTAAAGGTTTTAAAAATCCCTTATTTTCCGCTTAGATTTAATAGTTCTTTTGATGCCTCATCGAGGGGTGTCTGATTGGTATCGAGCATATGTTGCTCCCGACGCACACACGTGTACCCCGAATTTAACCTTGAACTTGACCTTGAATAATGAATGAGAGATGGGTAGAACTAAGGACCTAAGTTGGTAGTCTCTTTGTGCATGCTATTTGTTAGGTGCTAACATGGTTGACTCTTTGGGTGTCTCGAGAAGATGGTACGACCAACCAAGGTGGAGAATACTATCATGGAAGCTCTTACTCTAATTCTTCGGAATCAACGGAATGCCAATGCTCAAGTGAATCATCGCCCTATCCGTCGTGGCAAGAGACCCTTTGTGCCCTCACCTTCATCACCTTCTAGCAAGAAGAGGTTGGTGTCGAGAGTCCAAGGACAAAGAGTACAAGACCATGGAGGACAAGAGCCAATAGTGCAAGAGCAAAAAGGACAAGTCCCTACATCTACTAATAGGCTTAGGGAGAACCGCAAGTGCTTCAAGTGTGGGCAAGCTTATCACCCCGGGATTGGATGCTATGATATGCCCTTGAAGTGTTTCCATTGCAAGAAGCCCGGACATCTCTTCAAGAATTTCCCGAGAAGAAGACTACCCCTCCTCCTCTCCCTCAAGCTCCGGAAGCCGAGCCAAGAAGAGTCATTCTTGTCGAGAATCAAGTCGGAACCGCCGTTCCTCCCGACACCGTTATGGGTGTGTTTTCTATCCTTGATCCACCTTTCCTTACTTTTATCCCGTGATGCTCATCCTTCCTTTCTAAACTCTCTTTTGCTTTACCTTTGAAGCTAGTTTGGTACCCACCCGACCTATTCTTCGTTTTTTTTTCTCCTTACATAACATCTTGCATACGGATCTCTTACTCTTGAAGAATGTCTTTACCGTCTTGAAGATACCTCCCTCTCTTCGAGCACCTTGTCATATTCCCTTATCCTTGTGCTTCTATGCCTTTCGCAACTCTTATTCCTTATCTTGGGAGCTGTCTTTGTACCTTTTCTCCTTATAATGCCCCTCTTGTATACCTTTATTTTTGCCTTATGGAATGTTAACTTCGGTCAGATAAGTTGGCTTTTGTGGAGTTTGTTTGTGTTTGACCCTTAACCCCAGTTTTGAGAGGTCGTGATGTTAGAAAGGCTTAGGTAATGTGATGATAAATACTTAGTGATTCTTATACCTAGTGCCTTGACCAAGTGAGTATAATTGATTGGTGGATTCTTTGTGTTAGGAATGAGTTGCATATGTGATTAAAGTTATAGAACTTGGCTTTGTTGTTTATGTTTGGGATTTGAAAGCTTAGTAGGTTGAGCGTCGTCACCTTAGGAGTAAACATGAGATAAATTTATGATAGGAGCTTGGAAGGAGACCCATTTTTAGATGTTAATGATTTCGTATAGATTGGTGATGCGATTTGATGTTAGTTGTCCCTTGAGAATTTTGTTGAGAAGTCTTTGTTAATTCTTTCTTTGGTTTTTAAAACATTGAGGTTGTATCAAGTACTTGAGATAAATGGGTGCTTTTATACTTGAGTGGTAGATTTGCTTTAGAGAAATCCTAATATGTGATAGGATAGGTGAACAACGAATCTAACCAATTCATCAACCCTTAAGCGAGCGTTTATTTTTACCTTGATCAGTCATAGAGGTGTAATATTTTAAGAGAGACTTGCATATAAGGAATGAGATGAATTGCCTTGACCCTCGTTTTGGAATTTGGTCGTTTTGTTATGATGGTACAATATCCTAATAGGCGTGACCTTGTTAGAGACAACCTTAAGTCTTAGAAAGTGTATGGTTTAAGCCCTAAAATCCCCCTCGTACCTTTAATCATCTTCCTTCCCTTCGTTCATACCTTGATTAGATTTATTTCTTAAGTATAAAAGTTTACTTGTCGTTTCCTTGCCTTGAATACCTCTCTAATTCTAATGTCTCTTACTGGTGTTAACTAGTTACCTTTACTATTGACTCCTTTAATCTCACACCTCGTCATGTTCATGTATCCCATTGAAATTTTCTATCATTTCTTGACCTAGTTATTGCTCTTGTTTCTTTAGTGGAGTGATGGCATTGTTGGCTATGTTGTAGAGTGAGTGAGATGCTCTTTGAGGATTCTTTGTGAACCTTGATTTCGTCAAAATTGGATTAGTGGAACTCGAGTTGAGTTGGGTAGGAAAAATTGTATGACAAACCTATTTACTTTTGGTTGGTGGTCTTTATGATTTGGGGAATGTGATCAGCTATGCTTGTGAATTCGGGTGTGAATAGGATTTTGGTTTGGAGTGTTAGAAAGTATGAAGACCTTGAGATTTTGACCTTTGATTAAGGATTTTACCTCAGTGAGAACTCCTAGTAGTCGATAGTTGGTTATGTGTGTAACTCTGTTAGTAGTTTTGATCTTTCGTGGAAATCGTTTATAGATGACTTATATTTGAGGGTTATAGAATCACAATTGTGGTGGAGTGACTTGACCCACGGGATAGCATAGGAGTAAAGTGTGCAAGTATTTTGAGGAAATTCTTGGGAGTTATGTGGTCATGAGTTACCGTTCAGAATGACTTTGTTGTTTGAGATTTGACTTTCTGGTGTTTCCTTGTTGTTTAAATTCCTTCCTTCCTTAAGCATGAGCATTTCCGTTCATACCTCTCTTCTTCGCTTCATTATGCTCCTCCTTTAAATTTGATACTCGTAACTTGTGAAATTCAATCTTTGATATCCTCGTAGATTCGATTTCAACACTTCTCCTAGGAAGTTCATCATAGCTCTTTTGTTGCTAAAGTTTGAACCCTCTTAGCGTACCTTGTGTTCATGATATCTAAGTTCTCTTCATTTCGTACTATTTCTAAACATTTCAAGCTACCACTTTTGATCCATTGTTAAAAGTTTATGTTACTTTTATAAAACCCTACCTATTTTAAAGGTTTGAAAATGGGAATTTGATTTAGTTCTCCTTTTGTTCTATGAGTACAACTCCTTTTTATTGATTTTAATTGCTAAACCCGAGTTACTTTTAATTTTGCTCAATTTCTAACTAACTTTGACCTACTTATGATTCCTTTGTCAGAGTTTAATATTATATTTTCGGAAATTTGACTCCATTTGAGTTTAAAAGTGAAACCTCTATCTCTAATTTGGCTTTGGCAAAAGAAAATTTGAGTGAATTACCTTTTTCTTTCGATTTTGACGTTGATCGGATGTTAGAACTCGTTATTTGAAACGTTTAATAACTTGTTCTATGCTTGTCGGCGAGTGATTTCTGTTTTAAATTTGTCTTTGACTTGGAAAGTTAGCGTTCTTGTGTGCACGACAAGAGCAATTTCGTTCCATGAATGAGACTTATACCTTTGAAAACTCTTCATTAATGTTTTTGAAAGTATTTTAATTTTCGATTTATACAAATGATTTGCTTTGGACCATATCTTCGATTTGGAATGTGATGTTCTTGAATGCGCAATGAGAGCATTTTCGTTCCTTTGATGAGAATCTGGTTCTGTCGGAAAATTTTATTTGAGACTTCTGAAAGGATTTTGATTCTTACGATAAGTAACCTTTTATTGTTTTGGTTACCAATTTTAAAAGTTCAGTTTTACTTTTTATAACCTTTCTTTTCTACCTTCAAGTTTCGAGAACGAAACTTTTTAAAAGATGGTGTGATTGTAACACCCGCGAATTTTCCATTTTGACATTTATAATTTAATTAACCATTCTATGGTCTTATTTATATTATAAATTATTTAATTTCATTAATTTCATTATTAAACATGATTTTTATAAATATTATATTTTTAAAGCTTAAGTTATACAAAATAAATATTTTGGTCGGATAATAATGATAATAATAATAATATTCTCCGTCTTGAGTTGTAGTGGGCTTGAGACGTAAATTCATGTGTATATCGACTCAATTTTGCTTATTGGGCCTAGTATGACTAATGGACTCACCTACTACTCCTTCCTCCTCATCAAAATAATGAGGGAAACCCTAACCCCTCCTCCTTAGTCCTTCCTCACAATTTCAGCAACACCACCACAAACACAAACACCATTTTCATACTCTCCTCCTACAAATCTTCAAAACACCATAACTTGCTCAATTCTTATCCGAATCAAGTAATTTTCGCGTCTATCTCTTCCTCTCATCGCCCTCCATCTCTCTAGGTAAGAAAGACACCGACTTTCCTCCTTATATAGTGCTGTCGAGCCGTTATATACATGGTACCCTTTTTCTAATTTTGATTCTTAGTCTTATTTTGTGTTTTCTTATGTTTAGGAGAAGTTTTAGTTGACCCGGAAGTGGATTCTTGAAAGGTAGACGAGTCTTTTGTGGATTTAAGTGCAAAAAGGTAACGGTGATGGGTTACTCGACATTATGTCAATTTGGGTGTTCATACATGTTATAGTTTGTTCACATGTGTGTTAAAGTTAGATTCTTTACATGTTTTTACTTGTTTGTTGTTGATTGAGTTTTGTGTGGAATCTCTCTTGGTGGTTTGAAGAATTTTCTAGTATTTTGTATACATGGATGAATTAGTAAAGAAACCGTCTTATTCATGCTTAATAATTGTGTTTAATTATGTCACGAATTTGTTAGTTTGGAATTGTTTGAATTTGAATCGAACCTTGTGTTTTAATCCCTCTTTTATGCTTTGATTTCACCCTTAATACTTGTATAAAGTTGCTTGGGTAACATATGGTGGAATTAGGATTGTAATGGCATGATAAAAAAAATGATTTGGGGATGAAGGTGAATTTGTTGTGTCGTGCAAATCAGCACCTCGGCGCAGGCTGCGCACCTCGGCGCAAGCTGCGCACACAGCCTGGACCAGTTTTCGTAAAATGGCCATAACTTCTTTGTTACTTGTTTGTTTGAGGCTTATGACCTACCGTTAGAACCATAAGAGGATAAGCTATCACCTCCAACTGGTTTCACCTCATTATCATGTATAGAACTCAAGTTATGACCGTTTGAAATTGACCCTTGTTGTAGTCGAGTACTAAACTTGTTGTTATAGATTGGGTTTTGAGTTTCTTGTTGGGTATGCATCTTAACCTTGGTTCTAATGCTTGTGTATGATGTGTTGAGACTCTTTTATCATGGGAGTACTTGATATTTATTATACTCTTGTACTTATGCATGCTTCACATGAATTGTTTACGTTATGTTTATATAATCATTGTTACTCGTATTTGTGACCGGAGTGTGACGGTTTACATTGTGTGACTACTCGACATTCCTTATTTATTTGCCCTCGGACATTGGGTCACGATTAGGTGCCATTGTTTTCGAGTTGGGCTATCTTCCTTCCGCCTCTTCGGACTTTGGGGTACGGCTAGGTACCATGGTTCCGATTTGGGGTTACTCGACCTTGGGGCACGGCTAGGTGTCATGGATCGAGTCTTGGATACGATTTGGGATTGTATGTCGAATCGGGTGTCGTCCATCCCGAGAGTCTGGCCAGATTTAGACTAGGGCCGTATTATGAGCGTCGTCCTACCAGGAGGTTGGAGTCTAGGGGTTTGTCTTGTTTTGAGTCAATCCTTTGTAAATGTCTTGCTTGTTACGGTCATTGGCGTGTTCTTATATACGAGAGTGCACGTCTTCTATGATTGTTTGTGAGAGTCTTGGTCCTATCGGATACTAGTGGTGAGATGCAAGCCCCTAGTTGCGATATGATCGCCGGGATTGATGTTCCCATCCGTTCTTATGGTGAGATGCAAGCCATAAGTATGAATGTGACATTAGTAGCCACGTCCGTGCTATGGTTGTTAAGAGGTTTTCAAGTAATGGCTATTGGTTTCCATCCATGTATTTTCTATTCAATTGATCCGTTGTTTACCTTCTTCATATGATTCGATGCCTAATCTCATATCCATGTTTTGGTTACCTTGAATGCATGTTTAATATAATGTACCATGCCTATCTCATTAAGAATGCAATGTGCCAATCTCATTAAGAATGCAATGTGCCTATCTCATTATGATTATCGTTTATATTCCCTTGTTCATATTATTCAAGTATGATGCATGATCAATATGTTTAATTAAGTTCTTGCTTATGTGCATTTTGACATATTGTGGCTGGGAGAACCCTGAGTTACTCCCCACTGACTGTGGCGTTCATGTTTACATGAATGACAGGTTTGTGATGCAGATTATGGGGAAGACGTGTGAGCTAGCGAGAACGTTGAACCTTGGACCTTAGTTATAGTTTGCTTAGACTCACCTATCGTTAGACTTGTGTTTATTCGTGGGATATCTTTTCCCCAACGCACTTCGTTTTTAATTGTAAAACTTATTCATCTTACTTTTCATTTTCGTTTGATCACTTATGGTGGATTTCACACTTTAAACTTTAAAGGTTTTAAAAATCCCTTATTTTCCGCTTAGATTTAATAGTTCTTTTGATGCCTCATCGAGGGGTGTCACACCCAACCTAAGGGTATGCGAGGTTCGTAGAACTCTACAATCACGAGAAGCAGTTACAAATAATTTAAGAATGGGATAAGGATGTTACGAATAATATGTAAAGGGTGCGCAGGTTTCAAAAGCAGCAATACGGATGTGTGTTCCTAAATTAAGAGGTAAAGGGGCAGCACAGGTGTTGTTTAAAAGACAAAATAATAAAGTAAAACTACCATACACGTGCACTACCACGCGCATCCAATCTAATGCGCAAGTAATTCTGGAATGTGAAAGATAAATATAACAGGCCATTAACTCGCACTATAGATATCATATTTAAACCACAGTTAAACAACCACTAATTGATGAACGACATGTATAGGGACGCAAAATGCATTGTTTAAAAGTGATGACAAAAATAGTATAAATTCATATCTTAAAGTTTGAGATTAATACAACTGTAGATGCAAACTTGGTCCTTATCAGCGAGCTGCCTTCCTTGTTGTCGCAATATGTAAGGGACCTTCTTACACATTGGTGTGCAGGGAAAGTACTATGCATCCCTTTTTGTTTCCACCCATAGATATGGTGCGTGTCTTGGTTTGTACTCGGCAAATAAATCTTGTCTGCTACGTCCTACTGATTCAAATTTCTCTTGCAATTTGAATGCTAATCTGCATGACTCATCTTCACTTCCAAATTCAATGCGAACTATACCACTGAAATGTTCTGCCTTTGTGCAATTGGTAACGCTTAATCCTTCTATAGTATACCCATGGCTGTCGAGAATGTTTGGTAATGCTTCTAAATTTCTCGGTACATATCGATCCCCCTCCATTTTCCCTGACACATTAGCAAGGATGCATGTGTATGGGTATACAAATTGATCTCCCATTTCCTATATATTTTTTTTTCTCTAGTTGTTTTCTTTACGTTTTTGCCTTCTGATTGAGTTTAATCTGAATGTTATATATACTCTTAGGTCTGAAATCTAGGCAGTCACTTTTTCGCCCAATTCACTGTACTTCTATGTTCATACATTATCTTTCCAACTTCCAGCCATATTAATTGTATATGTTGGTTTGGTTGCCTGTTACCATTCCCTATTAATCTCAATTCTTAATATTTATACAATCCTATTTATTGGCCATTGAATACTGTCTAATTCAGATACTGATTCATTGTTCGTCAATTATTCCCGTGTTGCCTGATACATATTTTGTTTTTCTGATTTCGTTTATGTGGTCTGATTATTATTAGTTGCGTTTTTTTATTCAGGTTAACAGTTCTTTCTTAAATTTCCGAAAGCATAAGTTCTATTCTTTGTTGTAATTCGTTCAACTTTGTTGAATGGTATACCAAATCTAAAAAAACTCCTTATGATCGTCATATTATTTAGTAAGACCGTCGTTGTCATTTATAATAATGTTACGAATAATAATAATAATAATAATAATAATAATAATAATAATAATAATAATAATTGTAAAAGCAATAATAATAATAATAATAATAATAATAATAATAATAATAATAATAATAATAATAATAATAATAATAATAATAATAATAATAATAATAATAATAATAATAATAATAATAATAATAATAATAATAATAAGAAACATAATATTAATAACAACAACAACAACAACAACAACAACAACAACAATAATAATAATAATAGTAACAACAACAATAATAATAATAATAAGGTTGAATTTTATAAAAGGCAACAGGTTCGCAAAGTAGCCCTAGGCAACTGTTTAAAATGTTAGATTGCTTTTTTTTTTTGCTATTACTGGAATCAGAAATTACGATTACCTCTAAAGCACCAAAATCGTAGTTGGCTTTTTTACTGTTCTTTGATAACGGCTACATGAAGAATTTGGAAGTCCATTTGTAGGTTCTTCTAAATGTTTGTGACAAATGTTAGGGTGAGTTATTCTGGTATCACATAATGCTTGCTGCACTATAGAATTTGAAGTGGTTCTTACTTATCTCCTTTACATTTTTGAAAAAATACCATCTAAGTCCCTCTGACCTGCTATCCATAAAATATGTGGAGGCTTATGTTTCTGAGATACCAAATACAAAAGTTCTTCCAGAAGTAAATGTTCAGTACTGTTGTTTTAACTTGACAAGATACAATGCAGAAGGTAGGCAGTAGAGATATTGTTACTGGCTAGTAAATACACTGGCATTTCGATACATTTGTTAGTCTATAATTCAATAACATAGAGGCTTAATACCTAGATTGGATGCGGTTGGTTGACATAAATAACCTACTGGAAATGCTCGTTATATTTTATCCCAGACAAAATACGAGTCAGAACAATGCAGATAACTGTAATAATTGAAACCAGAGTGACCTAGCCCTGAATGATATTAACCTTAGATGAACACAACATAATCAAGACACCTTCAACGATCTGTCCCAAACGATTTAGTGCACGTGAAATGTTTCTGAAGGATAGGCTTGACTTTTCACAGTATTTAAATATTATGTAAACGGCATTGAAAACAATCCCCTTTTAAAAAATGATAACTCAGTTTTCTAGAAACGCATTCGGACAAAGACATGTGAACGACATCGTTAGGCAATCATCTGAAATAGTCAATACAACCTTAAAGTCACTAATTCCATATGGGTAACAAAGACTTCTTTATAGTAAGTTCCTCTGAACTTAACAATTTTTAAGGGCCTACTAATATCAAATTACATCACCGATTGGCATCAACCATACTATACCATCATCATTTCTAACTACAAAAACAGTAGCAGTGACTACCCAACAATGTAGCTTTGTTTGACTCAATACCATACCTCAAGTATTACTTTAAATGAACTAGTTGGATGAACTTTTAATCCCACAAATAACATTCCGTATATGTTAACATACACCTTAACAAATCTTAATATCGAGAGTAACTACAATAGATAATGATGAACTCGACTTAATTACTTAATATTACACCCTAAATTCAACTATTCAATTTTAAGCGTTGTAAGTTGGCTAAGCTAATGTTCTGCAATCGAACTACTGCTTTGCTGTAACTGAACTGTGAACTGAATTCAGGGGCTAAATTTATGTATGGCGTAGACATTTGTCTATAAATCACTACCATTTTAAAATAGTATTGTTTAAATTGTGTTCTGAACTGAAAATTCTACTTACCTTGTCCATAAATTGACTCTTCATATGTATCCAATTATTGCCTAGAAATCAATCATAGTTCAATTGCCTATTGAAACAGTCAAGTCAGTTTAATTCAGCAACTTCCATTGATCCTTATCGGAATTAATCCTCAAAAAACTTGTTCGTAAACTTATTGTAGTATAACAGAAGTTGTTAACCAATAAACTCATTACTCAATCACTCATTAACAACAAAAGTGACAAGCTTACCCCTAAAATTTTCAAATATCAATGATTTCTAAGAAAGTTAGTAAATACCATTAGGATTTTAAGCGCAGACTGTATTGGTAGCTATAGTTTGCTGTCGAAAATATATAGAATCTTATATCCTTACTGCTAAGTAGACGCCGCTTGTTCTTTTCGGGGGTATTCTGTGTACTACTGTCGATAAAGCAAAATGAAAATTGTGACATGTAATGTAACCAATCGCATTTAGTTGAAAGTTCGCTGCATATTATTCAGAAAGCGAAGAACAGCTACTAATACAACAGCTGCATAAAGGCTTGCAGCTCATGACCTTATATACACTGAAATTGCAGTCCCCCTAATTAACATTGTTTTAGAAAATAAACTTAGACGTAGACACTTCTTAGACATCACAATCTAAGTTCAAAATGGCCAATGTTGAAAACAAAGGCAAGCCTAGCAGGTTTGGAGATGTTTAATCTGCATAGCATTGCATAACTACCTGCAATCACCCTACATAAGTCCATATTTTACATGCTAAATGTTGACACTGGAGGTTAGGCTATTTAAACAAGCAATAAACCGAAAATCAGACCTGCTTACGGAACGCCTTGGCACTTAGTCAGAGTCGTATTACCCTTCACTTCCAGACGCTTCAGAAGCGTAAAGGATGTACCTCTCTTCGGCCGCTGGTATTTTCTCCAACCTTCTGTGAAATGCTCGCTTCTCCTTCACAGTGTCGCGGTAGTTACATGCACAGAATCTTTGGACTAACCTGCCTTCCTTGTACAGCCAAATCATTCTCCCGTCATTTTCCCTTGCCAATTGCGAGTTATAATCACGACTGACCTTTGATGTGTCAGTGCCGATTATGAACCACTTGACCCAGCATTTTCAAACCTCAGACATGTTCTTTTCCCCGGTTTGTCAAGCTTGTTAAAGACATCGGTAACCACATGCTCTAAACTCAGGAATTCGTGTGCCTCTTCATCACCACTCTTGATTTCCTTTTCTACCTTGTTAGTTGTAAAGATATCTTTAGCAACAAACGTACCCTTCTTCCATTCTTTGTAACCTCTGACGAACTCATCCTTGTCCGCTTCATTTACGTAAACAGGCCTTGTGCATTTGAATTTCGGCATGTCTCTTCTTTTTTTAAAAAAAAAACTTAATTTTATATGCCAACAATTTTATGTTAATTAGAATAGAATGAATTGATTTTCTTGTGATTTGGAGAGTTTTTGTTAAAGAGAAGTTTAGGTGGACGAGCTATTAATTAGTAATGATGAAAGCTAGTATAATTTGCTTGTTAAATAGTAATTTCCGTTGTCCAAGGCGGCAGAGTAATGCAAAACTCTATCTTTTCTTGTGGTTAGTTGGGATTTGAAGTCTCATTAGTCATTCATATGAACAGTGGTGGCACATCAAATTGATGTCATTCTTCCTTGTGTTTTGTACATAATTTAGGCTGATCAAATATTCATGCTATCTTTTACTCCTTCTGTTCTGGTCATTTGTTGCCCTTTTCTATTTTTGGGTGTCTTACTGCTTTGTTATTCTTTCTATTTAAAGAAATATTCTGAGGTTTAATTTGATCAGCCATACCCAATTGGTTCTACTTGTCATATAGTTAAACCATTTTTTAAATGTAATCATCAAAAACAATTATAGCTAGCGAATAACCATTATATTCTAGGGAAATAGGATCATATGGTTTTCGAAGTGGCTTATTAATATGTTATATTAGGACGTACTTTATTTTTTTAGCTTAACCATTTAATTTTGAACTTCGGCACCCGATTATTTTTTTGTTTATTTTTTTGATTATATAATGTTTGTTTTAGCTGTATAGTAAAAATTTAAATGAATCCTATAACAGTTACTGACACGAAATGCAGAATTAGAAGATTTATATTTACGATCAAAAGCGATTATTTAGATTATTGTTCTAAGCTGTACCTCTTTTAAAGTAATCTATTAGTTTAATTGGATGCACTATCTATTTAACACAAAAGATAGGTATACTGAAGGGAAAAATAAGAACCTTTAAGTCTTAAAACTGATACGTATCCAGATTTGTAACCTACATCTAAATAAACATAACATAGATAATATATGTATAAATGTACGCCAAACTTGTGAATTATAACTTTGTATTATTGTTACTTATGTCCATTGTTAAACCATTTTGTTAAATGTAAATATCAAGATCAGTTATAGCTAGTGAAGTACCGTTTAATTTGACGGAAATACAAACATATGGTCTTTTAAGTTGGCTCATTAATATGTTATGTTAGTACATCAACTATCTACACATGCCATCTAGCTATTTGATATTAAAGTTAAGTATGGTAATTACGCATGAAGCTCAGATTATTCGTTGTTTGCTTAGCATAATGTGCCTCGTTACTTTGTTTTGTAGTAGCCTATCGACTGTAAGTATATTGCGCGTTCGTTGTGACTTACTCACCTGGAACACAATAGTGTCGGCAAATACAGAGCCGCATATGGCCTATGGAGTGTATTAAGGAAGAGTTTCTTTGAGGGCAGTTATATATACGGGGTTTGTAAAGCTTTTGTGATTTTAAAATTAATTCTTTATTTGGGAAAGCTTAATTCATCTGATACATTTGTCGATTGGGTATTAAAACTATAGTGTGTTGTAAATGGGTAAACCCGTTTAAAGTTGTATAAAGGATAAATAGATTATTACTTTTTGTGATATTGATTCGTATACTTTTTTTTTTTGTGTGTTCTTTTTTTAAAAAAAAAATAAAGGTCATTTTTTTTCAAGGTATGTCCTTTTTTCATTCGTTCGTTTTTTTTTTCTTTTTTTTTAAAAAAAAAACCATAAAATGCCTTGTTTCTAATTTAGCAATTTTTTTTGTTTCCATTTTAAACTAATTACTTCGTTTAATATTTCAACTCGGGAATTAAATTAACTATTTACTAAATTTGTTACCGTTAGTTATGGATGGCCATACATTTTTTTAGCGATTAAACTTTGTCAGACCATAATCCTCGTTTGCAAATGAATACGTAGGTGTCTTTTTTTCTTTTTTTTTCAAAAGGAAGACAGTCTAGAAACGTTTATTTTGAAAAATTTAAAAATGTTAAAAATTAGATTGTTTATAAGCCAGATGGCATGCATAGATAGTTTTTGTTGGGAGCCTTCCCTAGAAACAGTGGAACCCCAAAAAAAATGGGGAGGTTGGTGCAACAATGGTGTCGCTCATTTGAGGAAAGAGAAGTCAAAAGGGGAGCTTATTTCCCTCCTTTGCGTATGCTCTTATAACCACTTATTTGGGATTGAATCATTAGAAGGTGCTTGCCCAAAAAGAACTACTATCAGTGCTGGAACTCATATTTAATTTACATATAGGAGGGAAAATTGTTTACATCAACTTTCTAGTAGTTCAAATTTAAACTTCGACGGTGTCGTAGTGAAATGTTTTGAGTACATACATCATTTGGTGCATTACAGTTATTTACAAGAGTTTACAGGAGTCGGACACAATTGATACCAGTTGTGAAGCAAAATATAGGAGGTGGCACAAATGGCAGCTGTTCCAGCTTTTCATGACAAAGGAATGTTGTGTCGTTCAAAGATCGGGTAATACATTCTTTACATGTTGGTACCACACATAGTAAGCCATAGATCGTGGCTTGCAAATGTTGATTTCCAAATGAACCTCTTTAGTGTTGATTGTTGAGACAACCTATCATAAAATACACGAAAAAACTGTAATTCTTTGCCGTACATAAATGTATATCATTAATGTGTTCATAGACGTAAATGGCAGGTAGTAGAGTTTTCAGCTATAGTTTACCTTTAAGTGGTAGTTGCTGAAACTTTACCAACAAGGAATAAAGCTTCATATGACATGACATTCTTGTAAAAAGTTGCGGGTGTTGTTACTGGTCTCGATGCTGCGATCACTATAATTTGTGACGCCTTCTGTGCCTTTGCCAGCGCTACATAGAGCTGACCATGAGGAAACATGCACATGGTAAGTACATAGTATACACGCAAGCAAATAAGGAAAAGACAAACTTAGAGAACTACCAGCCACAGATAGTTGTCATCATTTACGATTGGACAGGGCACGGGTAGTGTTAACACGCATGCAGCAGTGCGCAATTTTTAAAAGCGTATGGAGAAGCGAGACGTACCGATAGGTTGTATGCATGCGCAACGGTATTGCACTTAAACTTCCAAATTCCAAGCCTACATCTCGGAATTGATGAGTACACTAATCGATATAACCAGGCATATTTGAAGCCCCTTAAGAAACGGCTAAGGAATACAGTAACTTGTAACGTGCGAGTCAATCCACTAGGGCACTAATGGATGCATCAGCGAATGGTTAAAATTTTCAATCGTTGCTTTCCCTTTAAATAACGACAGTGGCAATAATGATAATGCCTTGGCTATGTGGGGTGCCCGCCAGGTACGCGTGGTAAGCTATGTGGAGGGGGGGAAGGGTGGGGGGTTGTTGGGGGGTGTAGAGGGAGTCGAGGCTTAAACAATAACGGTTACGCCGCCAACGGTTAGCCTGTTCATGTGTTTTTTAAAAAGTTTTCGCAGGCACGATTAATACACATTGACCCTTTTTTTTGGTGCCTTATAAATACTTGTCCGATAAAGTCGACACCCCACTCCGTATTCCAAATCAACAAGACAAGTTGCACGGTTTCCTGTCCAAATGCTTTGGGATTTTATTTGTTGCTTTATCTGCAATTCACACAACTTAATGTTAGTGTCAAAAGGAACGTGGGAATGTAAACTACAGTTTGCAGACTGGCAGTTTATAACTCGAAACGCTTCATACCTGCAGCCACAAACACGGAACTGTTAGTCGAGCTCATCAAGGTATCGCTTATGCATCGTGCCGTAAACAATATGTTCATTGTACTATCATAGGTAAACATAGGCCAAATTGAGGGGTTAAGTTTTTTAAAAAATTAGCAAGTGATAGGCAGGCAAGTGCACTGACACCCTGCGTCTATTTTGAATTACAGTATAGTCGCAAACTCTGACTGCATTACAAAACGTAAAGACACACACACACACACACATACACGCGCGCGCGCGCATGAAAAGGACAAAAGAATACTAAAAAACCTGAAAGGTCTTAGGACAATCTATCAAGTCCCTGGGAAGTTTAAGCTATAAAGTCCAACCAGCCTGGGTATGGTTAGTCCTCGAGTAACCCTTTTGGGACGCGGGTGAACCCCAAACTAGCTGCCGAATGTTCATTGTAAGACTCTTTCTTGGATGTCTAATAAGTTTACCCTGCATTTGCTTCACGATTCGGGAAGTAGACCCAAAAGTCGATGATCACAGCTGGATTGCGCTGTAGGAGTTTTTTCAATACGAATTACACGGAACCATTTCAGGAGGAATAGCGACCAGCTGTTTTTTTTACATGGTTCAAGACTTGTTAGTAGGGCCAAAACATGTTTTTTTTTAAAAATATCAAAGCATAGACACCCAAAATAGTAACGCTTTTTTCTTCGGGTTGGTCTCTTTCTGTTTTAAAAGAAGGCTTTAATAAACCTATATCAAATCAAAAGTCAAGAAGTCTGTAACGCAATAGCAAAGTATGAGGTTTAGCGGCCTGTCCTAGTACTACCTACATCTGAGCTGGTAAGCACCAGCAAAACATCCATTTCAACACACTACAGACATCAAAGACGCAGGTAGAGTTCCGTTTTTTTTTAAAAAAAAAAAATTTAAAAAACAATAAATTTTGTAAAAACTTTCTTTGGTTTGGGGACATCCAACAAAGCCTCTTAGGTAGCGCAGCTTGGGTCCACCAGTGTTGGTTGGTAAAC
This sequence comes from Silene latifolia, assembly GCF_048544455.1. NCBI lineage: Eukaryota > Viridiplantae > Streptophyta > Magnoliopsida > Caryophyllales > Caryophyllaceae > Silene > Silene latifolia. The sequence continues at coordinate 3,440,700 of NW_027413701.1, forward strand.
AGGTGGCCGATTCTATTCACAAGTAACGGTAGTTGCCAAACTGTCAGAATGTCAGCAGAAAATTTTGTGGCGGTACAGGCCAATCATTTCATCACACATGCCCCTACCCCCTGTCAAAATGAACTATTCAGAGACATAACCACTTGACCACGGATACACGTTTGTTTTGCCAATCCCACAAGGTCCAGTGCGCCTAGCCACCCCGAAAGATAATCCACGTATTTTTTAAAAATTTAATATGTCAAGCACTTTTGCTAACTACTAAAGATAACCCTCAGAGTGACAATGCAACCTTCAGGATACTATTCAAACGATTATGCTGTCAAGGACAATAAATCTTTCCAATTTATAGGCATTCAGCAGCTACCCGCCCAATCCAAACCACCCACACATCCACAGGGAAGTTGTTTACTAACGTCACTAAATCAAAAAGCGGACAACTAAATCCAACAACCGAATCACCACCGTCAAAAAAGTAATACTGGTTCTTCTATATACAGATAATCCCTTTCCCTGGTAACAATCAACAATCATTTTCTCATTCTCTTTTTTTTTTTTTTTAAAGAAAAAAACAAAACGTATATCTTAATTCAAAGAATCACATTAATCACATATCAGTGAAAATGGCCAGAAGTTTTGCCTCTAAAAATTCAGGAAAATGAATAAAGAAGCCTTATCTGTTGGGGCTGGTGTCCTTTACAGTTAGTGCAAGGACTTATAAATCTCTAAAATGATCAAAGGGTATACTTTTGTATTATAATCAGTTGGTCCACGTTTATCAATAACGGTTGGCTTGCTAGATAAGTTTGACGTTATTGTCATACAGATGGCGGTGATCAACTGGTCCCTAAAAGTCACACCTATAGGATACGTTTGAGAGATGTGACGGTATGAAAATACAGTCATGTTGATGCCAGAAAATTGACTAAGCAGTTAGTCCGAGTTATTTGACTAGTAATTAGTCAAAATGCGATGTTGAGATATTTTATTTAATACGGATTAAATAAAATGGGCTAAGGCGAATTAAACAGTTAATTCGTAAATTAAATATAAACGATTATATTTAATTAATGTATATTGAATTAATTATACAATATTGTCTTTGTCGGACATGTATTAATATATCAGCCAATCCTTGTTACTAGACGATATATTAATAACCGATAACCGATGACGATTTATAATAAAACCGTGTCATATACATTTAGCGAATTTCGGGTCGAACCACGAGTTAAAATAAGAGAAAGTGGAAAGCCCACTCTCTCCTATTGAGGCTCACGGCCGAACCCAAGCAACAAAAGGAGAGCTTTCTCTCCTTTTGCCCTAATCATTCATTTGTGCAAAAATTAGGGTTTTGAGAACATTACCTCTCAAAATTCAGATCTCACATCTAAGAAAAACTCACACATCAATTCTCTCAATATTGCAAGGCAATTAGAGAATACATTTCTAGCACAAGGGCATAGTCTCAGACGGTCTTGGGTGTATCGATTAGGAGGAAATCTACTTTGATTTCTGTTCTTAGGCCACATCTCAAAGGACCCGAGGTTAATTCTTTCACCTTTATCGTTTCTATTGCATTTTCGTTTTATGACAATAATCACATATAAAATTTGCGTTATAGTCCTATATTTTAAGGGTATTATACGGATATTACCCCACAAGTGGTATCAGAGCGAGGCCACGTAAATATTTCTATGTGTTTTTCATCAAACGAATTTGAATCGATAAATTGTTTGCATAAAAAATTGGTCACGGCTGGATTTTTTTGTCTCGGCCAAATTTTTTTTGGAAAACCGTGCGGCTTTTCTCGGCCTGTTTTTCTGTTTTTTTGCCTAGATTTGCGTGCCACACGTTTTTTGCTAGATCAGACGATCTTTTGTTTTCGATTTGTTCTTTGCGTATTGTTGTTTTAGACGATAATTATAACAATATGTGAAGATCATGTCAATTGTAATTTTGCTTTAATACGGATTATGTTCAATTTACAATTGTTTGTTAACAAATCGATTTTGTTTGTTTTGTTAAGGCTCTCGTTTTTCAGCCGCTTGATTTTTTTTTTTGGCTTTTTAAGCTCTCGGCATTAGCTCCAATAAAAAAAAAAAAAAAAAAATGGTACTGTTCACGGCCAGACGTGAAGAAAAAAAAAATTTGAGTTTTATTTTTTTTGGCCTTAACATGTGCATAATACGGATTTTATGCATTCGCTTGATAGTGAAACGGTTCACTCACGTACCATTTAGTTATTTTAAAGCGATTTAAAGTAATGGATTATCACGGATTAAAATTAAGTTGATTAAAGCGGTTTTGTCACATAATTTTAATCATTAAAGGTGGTTTGGATAAATTTAACATAACTACGGAATTATGTCACGAATAAATTTGTTTTAGTTGATGCATTTTATTTATCGTTATTTTGAATGTTTTGAATGCTTTTATTACGTATTTATTTAATTTTACAAACGGTTGTAACTTAGTGTGGCCTTAGTAGAACGTGTTACCGTAATGATGGAACACGGTCTTGGTTGTATTTTGAGATCTCGTATCTCCATTTTGATTTTTTCCTTGTAATTACAGTTTTTATTTAGAATGTAAATAGGTTTATTTTTGTAAATTTTAATTGTAATTTTGAGAAGACCAAAGATGGAGATCGGATGCTCACTCCCGCTGCATGGACAAAGATGGAACATCAAGACAAGCTTCTCGGGTCCAACGGTGGATTCTAAAGTTGTATTATGTTCTTTTTACTAGGATAGGCCACACTAGGAATTTTTATTTACGTATTGCATTCTTTTATTTATTTTATCGTAACGATAGATTGCATCATTTTCCGCCTAAAAACCAAACCACCTAATAATTGCATGAAAACTGACTCATATAGAGGTCACGCGTTAGTTTTCTATGACATTCTTATGTCACTCGATCAAGTTTAAGCCATCACCTAAGTTAATTCATTCACGTAATGCTAGTTATTCGTTCACTTAAAATGAATTAAAACTAAGTTGATGGGATCTTCCTCATATAAACAAAAATTGAGAACGGTCTTTATAGGTCAAACTCCAATGAATCCCTTCTTCGTCGGTAGGCATAATATGACCCCTTCTACGTCGGGTAAGTTGGAACTGATTGACTTATTTTATCTCAACACCATGGTCACTCGTACGATCCTGTGATTATGGTGGACTATAGATAGGATTTACGGAAATCTATCGACCAAGAGTTCTTACGGAAGAACTAGCTAAACAGTTGGCTTATCAATTTACGGAAATTGAGTCTTGGGATCACTTGTATTATTCTTGAGAGAGATCAATTATGCAAGTGCAATGAGTCTACACGATTAAAATGAATTTTAAATAAACTTAAATCACCTCGATGAGTTGCTTATTTCGTTTTTGTTTTTCTTTCTTTTTCAGCGTAGATCACGTTTTTTAAACTGCTAATAACATAATGGCTGGCATCCTCGATGACCCAATGCCAAGTGCCACATTGGACCGTGAGTCCGGCCGGATCTTCATGAATCGATGAATCAGTCCACTAGATCGAAGAATGATGGATCAAACTTCGCGGAATGGGAGGCGGCATTATCGAATCGCCGCCACCGCCGACGGGAAGCTCAAGTATTTGATCGAGCCCCTCCCGCCAGCCCCAGGCCCCACGGCTCGAGTTAACGAGGTCTCCACGTATAGCGACTTCGTCATGGAAGCGGGTGCGATTAAAAACGTACTCATTTTTGCAATGGAATCCAATTTGCAGAAACGCTTCATAGCCCAAGGTGCAAACAAGATTTTCACCACGCTCACTAAGGAATTCTCGAAAGCACCGAGAATCGTGACCTATGAGCATACCACTCGCTTCTTTGATGCGAGACTCCAGAAGGGCCAACCGGTTAGCCCACACATTCTCAGCATGATTGAGAATGTCGAGAGACTGGAGGCGCTTGATTGTAAAATCAGCGAGAACATTGTGATTGACCGCATGCTTCATTCACTCCACGATGGTTTTGCGCTCTTTAGAGCCAATTACTATATGAATGATTTGAAGAAAAGTCCCCATGAACTGCACTCCCTTCTCGTACAGACCGAGAAGGACATGAAGTTCAGTGGGAGCTTGAAACAGGATGTTCTCGTTGTGTCAAACAAGGGCAAGGGTAAGGGCAAAGCTCAGGCAAACCTATCAGTAGGTAAACCGAAGTTCAAGAAGTCAGGGTCAGGTAAGAGTGGGCCTGGTGAGTCGAGCAACTCATCAGGCGCGACAAAGAGCAAAACCGAAAAGATGGAATGCCATCATTGCCACAAGACTGGGCATTGGAGGCGCACATGTCCTGTTTATCATGAGGACATAAAAGCAGGTCGCGTTAAACCTGTTGGTATGTCTTCTTCCTCTTCTACTTCTATTCATATGATTGAGATTAACCACGCAAGTTACGGAACTTGGGTACTAGATACTGGTTGTGGTTCTCATCTGTGTAATAATGTGCAGGGGCTCCGAAACATCGAACCCCTCGTAAAGGGTGAGGTGGACCTGCGTGTTGGGAATGGAGCACGAGTGGCTGCCGTCTCAAGGGGAACATACGTGATCCAGCTTCCTAGCGGATTTGAGTTATTTTTATATAACTGTTATTATGTACCCAGTCTTTCTAAAAACATTATTTCAGTTTTTGCACTTGACAAACTTGGTTTTTCATTTGTAATAGAGAATAATTCTTGCATTTTCTCATTACACGATATGATTTAAGGCAAGGCAGACTCCATGAACGGAATTTATGTTTTAGATCAGACCTCCGAAATATTACACGTAATGAATAAGAAGTTAAAGGTCGGTGACAAAGATCAAACATACCTATGGCACTGCCGTATGGGACACATAAATGAGAAACGCGTAAAACAGCTCATAAAGAATGGAGCTATCTCGGCCTTTGATTTTCAATCATTTGGCACGTGTGAATCATGTCTCATCGGTAAGATGACTCGAATTTCCTTCAAAGGTGTTGGAATGCGCGCTGCTGACCTATTAGGACTCATACATACGGATGTATGTGGGCCTATGTCAATCACCGCACGAGAAGGCTATAGGTATTTCATCACTTTCACGGATGATTTAAGTAGATATGGCTATGTCTACTTAATGAAGCACAAAAGTGAATCCTTTGAGAAATTCAAGGAATACCGAGAATCGGGTACAGAACCCTCTGGGCGAGAAAGATTAAAACACCGCGCTCAGACCGTGGTGGCGAGTATCTTTCTCACGAGTTTGATCAACACCTTAAAGACTGTGGGATTGCCTTACAGTTAACTCTACCTGGAACACCTCAGTTGAATGGTGTGTCCGAACGGAGAAATCGAACTCTACTTGATATGGTTCGATCCATGATGAGTCACACCGTGTTTCCTGACTCATTGTGGGGTTATGCTCTTCTGTCAGCTGCTCTAATACTTAACCGAAGTCCGTCTAAAGCTGTTGACAAGACTCCATATGAACTATGGAAGGGAACGGTCCCTAACTTGTCCTTTATACGGGTTTGGGGCTGCGAGGCTTATGTCAAGTGGAGACACGAGGATAAGCTCGGCCCGCGATCGGTCAAGACATACTTTATAGGTTATCCTAAAGGAACACTTGGTCATTACTTTTATTCGCCAACCGAACAACGTGTATTTGTTGCGGCTAGTGCGACATTCTTAGAGAAGGAATTTCTCGAGAATGCAAAGAGTAATAGAACCTTCGAGCTGTCGGAGGTTCCAGAACCAAATACCGAGCAACCATTGGAGGAACCAATTCCTTCAATCCCGGCTGCGGTAAATATTCCTGAGGAACCTAGGAGGTCGGGAAGAGTCTCTATTCCTCCGGACAGATATATTGGTATGGTCGAGGAACATGACATATATGACATTCTGCTCTTAACGAGTAGTGAACCCGCAACCTATAAAGGTGCCATGACTAGTTCTGACTCAAAGCTATGGCTTGAGGCCATACAATCCGAGATGGACTCTATGTATGAGAACAACGTATGGGATCTTGTTGACTTACCTGCTAAGGTTCGTCCCCTTCAATGCAAATGGCTTTACGAGATAAAGCATTCTGTGGAAGGTCAACAAGATATCTATAAAGCACGACTAGTTGGTAAAGGTTTCACCCAAGTGCCAGGTTTGCACTACGATGAAATTTTTGCACCCGTAGTCATGCTGCGTTCCATTCGGATTGTCTTAGCGATTGCCGCTTTTCATGACTATGAAATTTGGCAGATGGATGTGAAAACCGCCTTCTTAAACGGTTATTTGGAGGAAGAGTTGTACATGGTACAACCCGAAGGTTTCATCGATCCTGAACATCCTAAGAAAGTATGCAAGCTTAAGCGTTCCATTTATGGACTTAAGCAAGCATCTCGGAGTTGGAATCATCGCTTCGACCAAGTGATTAAAGAAAATGGATTTACTCGATCGGTCGAGGAACCATGTCTTTATATCAAGTCGAGTGGGAGCAAGATTGTCTTCCTAATATTGTATGTCGATGACATACTCCTGATTGGGAATGACATACCTCTCTTAACTTCGGTGAAAGTATGGTTGAAAAACCATTTCCAGATGAAAGATCTGGGTGAGGCACAAAGAATTCTGGGCATCCGTATCTATCGAGATAGATCACGTCGGATGTTATCTCTCAGTCAGGAGTCTTACATAGACAAGATCCTAGAGAGATTCAGCATGACTAACTCCAAAAAGGGGTTTCTTCCTATGGCTCCAGGGGTGCATTTGAGCAAGTCTCAGGCACCAGAGACACCGGAAGAGAAAGAGCGCATGACACGGATTCCTTATGCCTCGGCTATAGGATCAATCATGTATGCCATGATATGCACACGTCCGGACGTGGCATATGCATTGAGTATGACAAGTCGATTCCAACAAAGATCCAGGTGAATCACATTGGATGGCTGTCAAGAACATTCTTAAGTACCTACGGAGGACTAAAGATTGGGCATTGACTTATGGAGGCGATCAAAAGCTATGCGCAAGCGGTTACGCAGATGCTAGCTTCCAAACGGATCGAGATGACTCAAAATCTCAGTCTGGATTCGTTTTTACTCTTAATGGCGCCGATCGGTGGAAGAGTTCCAAACAAAGTGCTACAGCAGATTCTACGATCGAGTCCGAGTACTATGCCGCGTTTGAAGCTGCAAAGGAAGCGATATGGATGCGTCAATTCTTACAAGGACTATCTGTAGTGCCTAGTTCGAATGACCCGATCACCATCTATTGCGACAATAGAGGTGCCATCTTCCAAGCTAAGGAGCCAAAGTCTAGCAACAAGTCTAGACATGTACAACGGAAAGCTCATCTAATCCGAGATTACGTGGAGCAAAAGGAAGTAGTGATAGAAAAGATTGCTACTGAGATGATAACATAGAGATCCTCTCACTAAACCATTACGACAAGATAAGCATGAAGGGCATGTTAATTCCATGGGAATTAAACGTGTTCCTAAGTTGTAGTACTCTTTTATGGATTAGATTCATTCCCTTATGTACTCTATACGACATCATCGTTTTGATATTTATATATTTTGTTTTTTATGTGGTTTTGTACGACAATTTTGAACACCACAAAGTGAACTGAACAAACATTATATTTTTGGTCCTTAATTGCCCACGTGAGCTGATAACTCAAGGTAATTATTTTGTGACGTTGGTTGATGGTGGGTTCAACGAGCCATAAGTCAAAAGGTTGACTGACCAATCACAGAGGCGATTTATACGGATATTTCGTAGGACACAATTGTGACATCGACGTGGAGTCCTAAATGTTTTATAACATTCGGTGCCCGGTCGTGGATAGGACCTCCATGGTGATCCTAAGAGTCGATTCTTTTGACTATCGACTGTCTCTTGAGACTAAGGCAGATTTTGGGTGACTTTGGTTTCTTTCTCACGGTCATCCGTAACAGGGGGCCAAGTAGATTTTTTTCTGGGTCATTTCATGTTGTGCTTAGATCGGAAGGAGTCGAGTTGAAGGAAATATTCAGCCTTTATCGGGTACTCGATATTTCTCAGGGCCACTCGAGGAGTCAGAATCGAAATGCATGGCCATGCTCGAATACGAATTCGTTTTATCGGTTGAGTTACTCTCTAGTCGGGGAAACCACTCTAGATACAGATCGATTGTAAAATACGACCTTTGCGGATCCGGATCTGCAAATTGTTTTACATTGAGTGGGAGAAATTTTAAATGAATATGAGAATCGGTTATCGCACATACACTTGTACGGACAAGTGGGAGTTTGTTGAGCCGTGTGTCCTCCGTTAGTGCGGATAACGTCATTGCACATACACTTGTACGGACAAGTGGGAGCTTGTTGGGGCTGGTGTACTTTACAGTTAGTGCAAGGACTTATAAATCTCTAAAAGGATCAAAGGGTATACTTTTGTATTATAATCAGTTGGTCCACGTTTATCAATAACGGTTGGCTTGCTAGATAAGTTTGACGTTATTGTCATACAGATGGCGGTGATCAACTGGTCCCTAAAAGTCACACCTATAGGATACGTTTGAGAGATGTGACGGTATGAAAATACAAATCATGTTGATGCTTAGAAAATTGACTAAGCAGTTAGTCCGAGTTATTTGACTAGTAATTAGTCAAAATGCGATGTTGAGATATTTTATTTAATACGGATTAAATAAAATGGGCTAAGGCGAATTAAACAGTTAATTCGTAAATTAAATATAAACGATTATATTTAATTAATGTATATTGAATTAATTATACAATATTGTCTTTGTCGGACATGTATTAATATATCAGCCAATCCTTGTTACTAGACGATATATTAATAACCGATAACCGATGACGATTTATAATAAAACCGTGTAATATACATTTAGCGAATTTCGGGTCGAACCACGAGTTAAAATAAGAGAAAGTGGAAAGCCCACTCTCCTCTATTGAGGCTCACGGCCGAACCCAAGCAACAAAAGGAGAGCTTTCTCTCCTTTTGCCCTAATCATTCATTTGTGCAAAAATTAGGGTTTTGAGAACATTACCTCTCAAAATTCAGATCTCACATCTAAGAAAAACTCACACATCAATTCTCTCAATATTGCAAGGCAATTAGAGAATACATTTCTAGCACAAGGGCATAGTCTCAGACGGTCTTGGGTGTATCGATTAGGAGGAAATCTACTTTGATTTCTGTTCTTAGGCCACATCTCAAAGGACCCGAGGTTAATTCTTTCACCTTTATCGTTTCTATTGCATTTTCGTTTTATGACAATAATCACATATAAAATTTGCGTTATAGTCCTATATTTTAAGGGTATTATACGGATATTACCCCACATTATCTATCGCCGCCTACGTTGTCAGGCGTACACCGCATGTTTAGCTTCCTGGTTAGAGCAACCACCTGGTATTTAAAGGCCGCCAAATTAACACACCTCAGAATAGTTATTTTTAAAGTATTTAAGTACACAAAAAAGCAGAATTTAACTAAACAGTAAGGCGTCACAAGTTTAATTGCTTACTACCATTGACGACAGAAAATGTTTGCGGGTGGTCAGTAGGCAAATAGAAATTATACCCAAAAAGTTACACATCTGTAAATGCAGGGAATCATATTGAACCCAATTTTAAATAAAGGATGTTTTAATTTAGTTTTGTTATGTTTTTTTTTTTTAAAAAAAAGGTATACAAAGTTCTTATACCAGATTATTCCTATGAATAGCTCACCCCTAGCAGAACTAACAACGCAAGACAACTCCGATAACTGTTAAAAATAAAAAAACATGTAATTTAACGAGTCAACATAAAGCACAAGTTAGGATCTTCTCAAAAGTTTTTTTTTTAAAAAAAGGAAAACACCCAAAAGAGGGGGCTTTAGACATGGAAGGTCACCAAAAAGAAAAATTCTTATCTTTCGCTGCCTCTGTCGTAAGCTATACACCAAATGTCCAGGTTTCAGCGTAATGTAAGTACCTGGTATTGTAAAGCCACCAAAAGGCATGCAACTCAGAATAAATCATTTAAGAATAACTAATAAAACAATACAGCATCATCTAAATAAACAACCAGGCGCTTCAAGTGTATTTGCTTGTAACCGTAGACGCTAGAAAACGCATCCGAATGGACAGCACATAACTAATACATATTTCTGTTATTTTATTCTAAAAAACTGTAAATGAAAGGAATTCAACTGAACTGTGAATTTTAAAACTACTATAAAAAGTCGTCGAACCTAAAAAACAGATGAATAGCTCACTCTTGGCAGGAGCCACTACGCAGGACATTTCCTATTTCTAGAAAAGTTCAAGAAATTTGTAAATCCAAGGAATAACATACAGCAAAAGTTAGGAGATGTTCATAAAACAGTTTTGTTTTTTTTCCCCTAGGAATCCAAAAAGCAGAATCCACAGACAACACAATCTAGAAACGCCTACCAGGCACCGTATTTTCTAGATAGGAGAGCCCCCTGGGTGTTCAAGATAAGGTTGTTCCCGTCTCCTATGAATAGCCCACCCTTGGCAGAAGCAACAACGCAGGACAATGCCGACAACTGGTAAAGATAAAAAAAACACGTAAATTCACAGGACAACATAAAGCACAAGTTAGGACGTTCTCTAAAGCATTTTTTTTGTTTTTTAAAAAAAAAGGAAGACACCCAAAAGAGGTGACTTTCACATAGAGGGAAACCAAAAAGAATCAGCCTTATCTTTTGCCGCCTTTGCCGTTAGCCATACTCCAAATGTCCAGGATTCAGGATGATGTAAGCACCTGATATTGTGAGGCACCAAAATTTACACATCTCAAAATATATCATTTAAGTCTAACTAATAAAACAATACAGCATCGGCTAAATAAACAACCAGGCATTATAAGGGAAATTGCTTATAACCGTAGGCGCAAGAAAACGCTTTTGGGAGGCCAGGACGTACATAATGCATAACTCTGTTTAAAAAAAAAAAAGAATCATAAATGTAACGAATCAATCCGAGATGTACATATTTTAAAATGCTATAAAAAAAAGTAGTCAAACATAAAAAAAAAAAAAAAAAAAAAAAAGGGATGAATAGCTCACTCCTGGCAGGAGCGACCACGCAAAACATTGCCTAAATCTCGAAAAGTTCAAGAAACCTGTAAAACCGAAGAATAACATACAGAAAAGGTTAGGAAATCTCAAAAAGTACAAGAAATCTGTTTTTTCCAAATAAACCCCAAAAAATGTATCCACAAACAGCAGAACCTGCAGGCGCCTACCAGGCACCGTCATGTCTGAATAGGGGTGCCACCTGGGTGTTCAAGACAAGGCTGTACTCGACTCTTTAGCCCTATATGTCAAACAACAAATAATTCAGAAATAACAATAACAATAGAAACAACAATCACAACAGTAACAACAACTAAAACAAGAATACCGTCAATCACAAGGAGTTATAAGCCTATTATTCAGTTATAAAAGTGCCTAAACAACGAAACAATTAGAAACCACACCTCCAAAGACATGAGTGTATCAAACTCGTAAATCCTACATACAAACCAATGAACGAATTGTTAATAATAACAACAACAGAAATAACAACCACAATCGCATCACCAACACTAACAGCGACGACAATTAAGAGCAAAACAATGCTAAATTATAACCCCTAAACAAAGTACAATTAGAGTTCTAACACGGACACGACATTTACATAGTAATAATCTTATAACAATCACACTTAAATCAATTTACGACCAACATAAGGTAAGCGCTCAAGAACTATCAAAACACCAACACCAATCTATATCCAATAAAGGAACAATTAAACACCTTATCCTGAATAATAACTAAACTAAGCCAAACTCAATTAATGTTCAGGGAAATACCTTGAAGACGATGCACGATTTCTGGATTTTTAGCGAGATCTTGTAGGATTTGATTTGACGGTAGAGTGTTAGGGTTTGATGAGAGATCGGCATCGCAATAACTGGGTGAGGATGTGTAAATGAGGATGTGGATGCGAGGTAAAGAGAATTAGACGGAGGAGATTCAAAAAGAAGATCCAGCGGCTTAAAAGGGAACTTGAGACAGCACTATTCATCACTACATTGCACAAGTATAAACTTTGTAAAGGGTTAATTATTATTATTATTAAGGATTAAGATGAACCAGAGCAACTTGGCAACCGAAGCTGCGCAATATTAGAGAGAGAGTGAAAATGCTTACACTGCACTGTAATACCCGCCCTTTTAGAGACCCTTTGACCAACGTTGACTGACCTTGGGAGCGGTAATAGTCCTAAGAAGTGCGTGCCAAAGTTACCTTGGGTTGTGAGTTATGTGTGGTACTCGATAGAGTAGAGGCTACTCGATCGAGTAGGGGACACTCGATCGAGTATGTGGGCCACTCGATCGAGTAACGGGTTTTCAGCGAGGGTTTATAATCGCGTTTTATTAAATCCTCAAATCATTTCCGCCTCATTTCTTCAGATCCTTAGGTCGCCTCTTTCCCTTCCCTTCACAATATAACCTCCATGGAAGCCTTTTAAGGTTCTTGTGCCTTAGGAGAGCATAGCTTGAGTCGGGTAGCGGTCTTTTGTCAGGTTTCTTCTTGTAGGTATGTCGTATCATCATCCGTATCCTTATCTTTGCAGTTAGGGTTTGCTTGGTAGTGATAGATGATTATGTTGTGGATATAGGTGTTGCTTGATTGCTGGATATTTCGTATGTTGGCATGGAGTGGTTGCAGTTGCTTAAAGGTAGGTTCGCCTACTCAGTTTCTGTGGATAGTCTAGTGTATCGGTTGTCGTGTCATGGTTGTTGTATTATGATTGTGTTTGTGTGACAGCGTATATGCGGTAGTCGGTTGGTGTATACAGTCTGTTGGTTGTTGTTGTATTGCAGCTGCCTGTGATTGTTTGTCTCTGGTTCTCAAAGTGCGTCCTCGGCTGAGTGGAGTCACTTGCGGGAGTGGCTTCACGCCCTAGTTTCGCCCTCTGTGGAACCCGCCACGGGAGGAGATGTGCACATTAATGGGACAGGGTTATCGCTCGGTATGATGAGCGGGGATTTGGTGGGTACGGCTGCGGTCCTCCACTGGCAGGGCTGGTCCAGTGGACAGTCGGAGACGGAGATTGATTGGAGTGGGTGTGCTTATGTGTGTGACTAATTGTGTTGTGTCGTGTTGATAGATGTTGTTGGTTTTGTCATGTCTTATCTCAGTAATGACCTTGTGTGGTTGTCTTGTTGTTTTATGTGTCTGCCGTGATCCCTTATGGCGAGCAGTCTGTCATAGCAGGTGTTGATGTCGTTGATAGCTGGAGTCCAGGCAGGGATGAGTCTTCACGAGATTTGATAGTAATAGAGTGTAGCCAATGAGTTGTACCTTTATTTTGTTAAGTTGGTTGTAACGCTTGTAATATAACTATAAATGTTCTTTTATCGACTTTTGATGATTACTTACCTCGGGCAACCGAGATGGTAACGCCCTTATATGCTAAGGAAGGCCTAGTTAAGGCTCTCTTGAATATGGGGGTGTTACAAAGTGGTATCAGAGCGACGATTTTGGAACCTGTAACCAATGAAAATAATGAACGTAGTGAGTCTAATAAAATGAACCTGGTGTATGTATGATGAGAGCCCCAGTTGATGCTAGGTTTTGGGTCAGTAGGCGCCCTCATTTCAAAATCTTGGCCTCATTGTACTTAAGCCAATCACTGGGTATGGGAATGTGGAGTCTGTGTGTATGTCTAATGTGTATGTTAATTTCGTTGGGACTACCTGTGGATGAGTCTTGTTGAAGTTGGTATAAGCATGATAGTTGCACTTGGATCGTATATGGTAAAGTTGGGTAGAATTAGTGAGCTTATGCGATGTAGGTTTTATTTAATAGGAATGCGTGAAAAGTGTGGAAGTGTATGCTGTAGTATGAAAAGTGAATATGTTGGTGTTTGTTTCAAGTTGTCGGTAATGGTAATCCTATGTGAGTTTATGAGTCCTACTGTAGCTATAATGAGGATAGTTAAAACTGTCGATTTATAATGTGAGAAATAACAAATAGAGATGCGTTTGTGCAATGTTTATGGTTGAAAATTTCCGCTTGCGTGGTGATTAATTTGTGTAGAATAATTTTGTTTATGTTGAAACTGGAACATGGTAAGCTTTAATTTGTTTATGTGGAATATACTTGGATGACATGAAGATATTTATCGTTAATTATATGGTTTATATTGATGTGAGCACAAGTTTGCTAGCAATGCGGTAAGATGAGTTTAAGTATGATATGGTGATGTAATTGTGTATGCGAATGACTCGGTAGCAGGTAAACCGTGTTGTGTGGATTTGTTGTACCGTAATATGATATGAATCTTATCTGATGAGTCGGTATGGTATGTTTGAGTAGTAATGGTGATATAGAAGTGAGTACGATAACCAGTGACGAGATCCGAACTTGGTTTGGAATCGACGCGCGATATTGTTTTTGCAGGAATCTTCAATCTATTTCGTATTTCTGACCAAGTACTCAACCTTACTTGACCGAGTGCGAGTGCTTACTAGACCGAGTAGACCTCACTCGATCTAGTTAGGAAGCTATGACGTCGGGATGTAGAAATTTTATGCAGTTACTCGACGAAATAGCACCTACTCGATCGAGTAAAGGGCACTCGATCGAGTACCCTAGGCACTCGATCGAGTAGGCTACAGTACAGAGCCTCTTACGGGTTTCTTAAAACCCTTATTTCTTCTCATTCTTCTTATTCTATCCCCTTATTTCGAAACCCTAAGCCCTAAATCTCTCTCAAAACTCTCCTCTTCTTGTGTTGGTGGTGATTAGTTGGGTTGTTTGCTTTGTTTAATTTCGTTCTTTTACTTTCCTATCTAATCAAGGTATGAACTTCTTCCTTATTTACATGTTTTTATCACTTTGAATTTAATAGAATGGTAAAATTAACTGAAATTTCGATCCATATGGACGAATAATTGCTTTTAATTGTTGTAATGCGATTCATATGCTTCCCTTTCATGATTATTGATGAGTAATTGCTCCAAAAATAGTATAGAAATTGCCAAAATTGGGGACGAATTTTCTAGGGTTTACAAAATCAAAATTTTTGGTTGTTTTCTACATGTTGGATGATGTAATTGAGTACTATATGTTACACATACTATGTTAGAAGTTGGATTTTGGTGATTTTCATCTTAAAACTTGCCTTAAAACTCCGTCTTAAAAGTGCCCCAAATTGAAATTCGTTTTCTATATTCGGGATTTAGTGTTGGATATGAATATATATGCAAGAGTTAAACTTTGGTATAGTAATGGTGATGTTAATTCTTAATGAATGTGTCAATTTGTTACAGTTGTAGAGACCGTCTGACTAGTTCAGTTGAGTTATTTGCTTCTAAAGTTGAAGGTCGATGATGACATGTTTTGAGTTGCCTTTCTATGAACATATATGAATATTTCACATGTTATCAAGTATGTGTATGAAGTAGCATTTGAGCCAAGCCATGATAGCTGAATTGGTCGAGTAAATTATGTTTATTAGGTTAAACTTTTCACAGTCATAGAGATCGTCTGAATGCCATAAGCTGAATTGAACATATCAAATTGGAATTTGTTGGTGAAAGTGTGTACCTAGCTGAGTATTCAAAGTTCAATTGTGTGAATTATGTGCTTTACATGCCTATTCAAGTTTGTTTAAATCGTATGCTGAAACAGATGCCGAGACTAAACATAGGGACCCGTCAGAGTAAGAGGGGGAGGGCTTCATAGCCCGAGCTTTGGGAAGGTAGTGGACCCTTAGTACCCGCAGTACCGGAGTACCCTTCGGTGGTGTTTGTAGACTTTAAACAGAGAGAGCGATTTGTGGCGTTACAGAAACGCAAAATGAGGCCTACCCGTTGTGTGGATACCACACTTCTTACTGACTTGGGAATTGAGACGGATGTCCGTCACATCTTTGAGACTTTGGGATTCATGGGGTTGTATCGGTTAAGGGAGCATTCTTACCCTTTTCTTACCTTGGAGTTTATGAGCTCGTTTAATTACGAGCCAGCTGCACAAACTGTTGAGTTTCGTTTGATGAACACAAGTTTCCTGTTAACCATGGACCTTTTTGCGTCTCACCTTGGGTTGGCCAAGCCTCCCAAGGATTCCATCAGTGAGATCCCTTCTGAGTGCGGTGTCTGCCGCCTAATGCTTTGTCTTACCGAAAAGCCAGCTCCCACCTCAAGCAACATGTTGATTAATGATGTTCAACATGTTACCTTGAGGATATTTCTTCGTTCTATTTCGAACCTCCTTTATGAAAGACCGGATATTAGTAAACTGAACAATCATGAGATGTTGCTTCTGATGTCTTACCTCAACCCGGAGCGGACCGAGAGGGTGGTCTTTAATGCTCCTGCCATGGTCTGTGCTAGCCTTGCCTTGATGTCTACTTCCACTACCCGGTACTTGAGTTGTGGTGCTATCGCCACTCGGCTAGCTGAAAAGCTAGCCTTCTTTAAGGCTTCTTCTGAGTATGTTCCTCTGGCTACACCGGTGCCTATTATGGACCGAGACTACTACGTCGACCTAAAATGGTTGAGAACTTTAGCTGATGGCAGCCTAGCTTGGAGGGTGTGGGGCATGAGCTGGATGAAGATTCCGGCTCTTGAGCACCTCCCACCGACAGAGCCGTTAGACCCGGTGGTAGTAGCTGTGGACTCCGATGAGGAGGAGGATGATGGACCTCGACAGTTGCGGACGTACCTCATTGATGACACGATCCTCCAGGTGATGCCCGAGCCGAAGAAGGGGGAGAACGCGGCGGCAGTGGAGGAGAGGCCCAGGTTGGGGAGAGGACCCCGTCGAGTGAGGGAGAGGACCGCTGAGACTAGACCACGACCGGCAGCACCACCGCAGCAACACCTTTTTCCTTGTTACCCCTACCTCGACACCCCGGAGACGCGTTCGAGCTACTTGGCAGAGAGAGTGTCATCTACTTTGACACTTCGGAATATGCATGAGATGGCGTACACTCAGGGGATTGGGACCGAGGGACCACATCCAGTGTGGTGGAGTGGAGTCGGGGACTATAGTGGGGTTTTCCACTCTTACGGGGTGGATCAGTCAGCTTGGGGGACACCTCATTCCTTTGCTTATGGTGGCTTGACCCCATGGTATGTGAGTCCTGGAGCTGGAGCAGGGGTTGATGCGGGTATTGGGTCGTCGGGAGCAGGCACCTCGGGAGGAGATGGTGGTGGATATGAGATGATGGGTGAGCAGCAGGAGTGATACTCCTCTTTCCTTCTTTTGTTTATGATTGATGGTGTTAGATTATGGTAGTCGTTGTTAGTTAGAACTTTTATTTTGGGATTTGTATGGATGGCCATAAGGCCGGGTTTGCTAGTTTGACTTTATTGCAGGATTTTGGGAGTCGGGAAGTCATCCCGACTCACGTTATGTGACATTTATATATACATATATCTGGGTTATGACAGGTATTCTCTAAGTTTTGACCTGTGGTTACTTGACAGAGTACCCCACACTCGGTCGAGTAGCTGCAGGTGTGACGGATATACAACATTCTGATCTCAGGGCTACTCGATCGAGTAGCCAATTCACTCGATCGAGTAGCGGGCACTCGATCGAGTACCACTATATACTCGATCGAGTAGCACTGTTACAGGAACTTTTCACTAATTAAAACTGTTGAATGATTACATAGTTACATGTTTTGATGTTTCATATGGTTATTGATGATTAGTAACATGTTTGAACCGTTAATTTCATACGTTGGAAGTCGTGTTTGGATTTTATATGCGTATTTGTAACAAATAGTGAAGTGGTAATTGTTTCTTATTGCATTCATTTTACATCCGTAATGTCTGCTTTTTATAATTCACCGGAATGGTATATTTCCTATATAAATGTACAATTGAGGCATACATGCATTCTTGACGATGGCTAGTTATTCGAATATGGTTGCATATGTCTTTATGGTTTACTGGTTGTACGAGTAATACGAGTAATGTCAATAATGAATAATATGGTTTGGATATATGTCAAGATGTAAGTAGTAAGTAACATACGTAGTAATTTGGTGGTGAACTTCGGGGACGAAGTTCCTTTTTAGAGGGGAAGAGTAATGTCGCAAAATAAAAAAGGCCGATTTTTGAAATTATGTTGTTTGTTCATAACGTTTTCTACGACTTTGGTCACATTTCTTGTATGGAAGTATAATTGCTTGCACTTGTTAGTGGAAGTAACTTGTATGTCAAAGTGAAAGTTGATAGTATGTTTTAAAAGACGGTCACAAAGAGATAGCTATGATGTCATGTGTTGGAATGGAATCGCGTTGTTGAGTAACATGGTGGTATAATCATACGGTGTGTTGATAGTATGTTTCGTATTGATGGTTGTCGCTCGTGAAGGGTAATCTCGTAATGTTGTGTCGGTTGGTATTTCAAGTAGTAGCTCGTAGAGGTCGATCTATATAGAGCGTTAGACAGTTGATGATGATGACATGGGGGATGGTATTTCCGGGGAGTAGTAACCTATGCAAAAAAAAAATATATATATATATATATATATATAATAGTGATGTCGTTTTGTTTCCGTTTGGTGTGCCTTGGTGAGGTGAGTTGAACTTCGGGGACGAAATTCTCTTTAAGGGGGGAAGACTGTAATACCCGCCCTTTTAGAGACCCTTTGACCAGCGTTGACTGACCTTGGGAGCGGTAATAGTCCTTAGAAGTGCGTGCCAAAGTTACCTTGGGTTGTGAGTTATGTGTGGTACTCGATAGAGTAGAGGCTACTCGATCGAGTAGCTTGGATACTCGATCGAGTAGGGGACACTCGATCGAGTATGTGGGCCACTCGATCGAGTAACGGGTTTTCAGCGAGGGTTTATAATCGCGTTTTGTTAAATCCTCAAATCATTTCCGCCTCATTTCTTCAGATCCTTAGGTCGCCTCTTTCCCTTCCCTTCACAATATAACCTCCATGGAAGCCTTTGAAGGTTCTTGTGCCTTAGGAGAGCATAGCTTGAGTCGGGTAGCGGTCTTTTGCCAGGTTTCTTCTTGTAGGTATGTCGTCATCATCATCCGTATCCTTGTCTTTGCAGTTAGGGTTTGCTTGGTAGTGATAGATGATTGTGTTGTGGATATAGGTGTTGCTTGATTGCTGGATATTTCGTATGTTGGCATGGAGTGGTTGCAGTTGCTTAAAGGTAGGTTCGCCTACTCAGTTTCTGTGGATAGTCTAGTGTGTCGGTTGTCGTGTCATGGTTGTTGTATTGTGGTTGTGTTTGTGTGACAGCGTATATGCGGTAGTCGGTTGGTGTATACAGTCTGTTAGTTGTTGTTGTATTGAAGTTGTCTGTGATTGTTTGTCTCTGGTTCTCAAAGTGCGTCCTCGGCTGAGTGGAGTCACTTGCGGGAGTGGCTTCACGCCCTAGTTTCGCCCTCCGTGGAATCCGCCACGGGAGGGGATGTGCACATTAATGGGACAGGGTTATCGCTCGGTATGATGAGCAGGGATTTGGTGGGTACGGCTGCGGTCCCCCTTTGGCAGGGTTGGTCCAGTGGACAGTCGGAGACGGAGATTGATTGGAGTGGGTGTGCTTGTGTGTGTGACTGATTGTGTTGTGTCATGTTGATAGATGTTGTTGGTTTTGTCATGTCTTATCTCAGTACTGACCTTGTGTGGTTGTCTTGTTGTTTTATGTGTCTGCCGGGATCTCTTATAGTGAGCAGTCTGTCTTAGCAGGTGTTGATGTCGTTGATAGCTGGAGTCCAGGCAGGGATGGGTCTTCACGAGATTTGATAGTAATAGAGTGTAGCCAATGAGTTGTACCTTTATTTTGTTAAGTTGGTTGTAACGCTTGTAATATAACTATAAATGTTCTTTTATCGACTTTTGATAATTACTTACCTCGGGCAACCGAGATGGTAACGCCCTTATATGCTAAGGAAGGCCTAGTTAAGGCTACTCTGAATATGGGGGTGTTACATGCACCTTCCAAAAAGAAAAGGAACACTAACCATTGCTGACATGGTCACTGCAAAATCAACCTGCAAATAGTAAATTAATTAATTAACTAAATGGTCACAAATTTAGACGGACACTACAAGGAGGAACAAATCAAGTCAAACGAACAAAGAAGATATAGCTCAATTGTATTGGAACGTATGACCCAAGAGATAAGCCAACCTGTTCAACGGCGCCAATCAATAGTTGTTTAGAATCCTACAAAACAAATTATCATAAAGAACATATCATTAGCTTAATAGCAAAGTCTCTCAAGCAGAGTTAAGTAAACATGCAGGGTTTAGATGGTAACCCAATGCCCATGGCACTACACACACCACGATTTGGGCCGAGAAGACAACACAAAGCCATTTGTCGCCTTATACTCCGGAACACCGCAATTCACGAAAAACTGCAATACAACAAAGATAAAGCGTTATACAATCGATAAAGAGACAGCAACAAGGCTGATATTATGACAGTACAAAACTGAATGCGCATCAATTGAAGAGTAAATACAAGTCTTACGAAGGAATAACAATAACAATACTAATAATACCTTGTTAACGCACCATCCAAAACAGTAGCCCTAGTAGTTAAGCATCTCCTCAAAGGTCCGAACAACTCCAGGCTCATGCCAAATCCCGCCTCAGGATCGTGTGCATGTCCACAACTCCAGGCCCAGGATCGTGGCGATAATAATGAGATCAGAAATAATTCGAATAATAATAATGAATGTAATAACAGTAGTAGTATAATCAATCAATAATAATAAATAACAACTGTAAACAAACCTAATAATAGCAGATTCAGTCAGTGAGTAATCCCCAAAAATGGAACCAAACCTGAACAGTAAAAAAAAAAAAAGGAACGGGGAATTCCTAATAAGGAGTAAATCCCGGAGATTACCCCAAAAAAAATGAAAGGAAAAACGCTTATAAGGAGTAAAATACCTTTCGAGGAGACATAAGTAACAGGATTATCACTCAAAAGAGCTTAACAACATCTTAATCAAACTGGAAAGCCCAAAGCAGCTCACGGAACCTACAAATCCACGCAAACAAATTGCAGGTAGTTCCAAATCTAACCACTTTCCAACCCTAAAATCATTATCACACTCCGACATAAGGTGTAAACGGAAATAACTTGACAACAATCATATTGGACTGATAATACCCGTCGTTGTGAGTACCAAAGATAAAATTTATAATTCCTATTAAGACTAACCTAGGCTAGTGGTAACAGGGTCGATCCGCAAGGAGGCAGTTGTAAACTTTAGTTGTCTAATGAAAGTCTAAGGTAACAATTATGGGGGTTTATTTGAATTGTTCTATAGCTAATGGCAATAAAAGGAAAATAAACTAAAAATACGAATTAAACAGATAAAAGAAGGGTACTAGGATGATCGGGTCATTATAGCTTCAAGGGCGACAAACTAAGTCGGTCTGAAATAAGCACAGGTAAGGCGGGAATTAAGAGGTCCTCTCGGTCCACTCCTAACAAATAGCATCTCTCGATCTCGCTATAGGTCCCTAATGTCACTAATACTAACTTTCGTCCTGAAAAGCGACTAATGGTCTAAACTATACCTATCTTTCGATCTTAGCACAGTTTAGTCGAATTAATTGACGGTCAAGCAACGTACCCTATCTTTCGATCTAATGGGTCGGTCACAAAATAGGTATCTAACTGGTCGCATGCATTCGATTCGTTAAATACAAGATTAAAAACAATTAAAACGAAGGGTGACCTTACAAGGTCAGTCGATCGACCAACTATGTCAGTCGATCGACTGACACGCGGGTTCAGTCCGTGTCTAATCTAATGCCGCCTAACCATAAATCGCCTACATCCTAGCACTAACTATTTAGCTACTCATGATGAAGGTAAAAACGACAATAAATCTCATGGCAATTACGGAATTCATACTTAAAACAAATAACAACGATGATGGAACGATAATTGGCTTGGGCATACTAACTATCAATTCTATACTAACGATAAAAGCAAAACAATAAACTGAATACTAGGGCAGAAAAGATACCGAGATTCCAGAGGAAAGATTAAGAACAATGGCAGAATTTCCAATGCTAAAGTCGATATACCAAACCCTAATTACTCGAAAAAATAAACTAAACTATTGTGATGTGAAACTTAATGTATTTTCTGATCTAAAAATTCTGAATATCAGACTTGATGTTGGTGTTACGTTATATAGCAATAAACGCAACAACTTATTTCTAAAACCTAAACTTCACGGGCCTTGAGATTCACGACTTTCTAATTCTCGTCTGGTAAAGAAATCTGGTCGATCGACTACTCAGGCTGGTCGATCGATCGCTTCCTCAAAGAAAAGTAGCTTCAGAAATCGATAGTTGGTCGATCGATCGATGGGACTAGTCGATCGACCGGATGAGCTGCTACTTGACTTCTTTATTCTCGTGGTCTTGTCTTTTGGGCCTTGGATCGCGCACCAAGCTCGTTCCTTAAGTGATTCCTTTACGTCATTTGCAATGCAGATTACTCGGGGCGGATTTGGCTTGATTTCCCGTCGAATTCTTCACATTTCTGCAATAAAGTACAAAATACGGAAGTAGACGGAAATAGGGAGAAATGTAGCAAATATTACACAAATGAGCTCTGAAATGCGTGTAGAAAGAGATGTAAAACATCATAAAAATGACACGCATCAAATCTCCCCAAACCAAACCTTGCTTGTCCCCAAGCAAGAACTAGACTCGATCTAATGACCTAATGGAACGAGTTCAAACTCAGAGCGAATTGCAACATGTAAAGCCTAAACCAATTTAATGCACAACCAATAATCAATGTGAATCATGCAAACGAGTTATAAAGTCGTCGAAAACTGTTGAACCGTTAACTGTAGAGACTTATCAAATTGGACTCTCACGGGTCACTCAAATCACTCAATAAGCGCAGGTGATATATATGTAAGATAGGAAGAATTAATTTTGTAGCGACTCTCACCTAACTGCGACCTATGAAAACATGCCAGCAATAAATTATGAAGATGACCTCTATGACCATACATATGCATTCCAACCAAACAGATGACCATTGACACATGCCGAGGTATAATTATGGAAGTGTGAGGTATGGGTAAGAAGAGGCAAAACATTTTATGGTAAAGTGGAGGTACAGGTGATCAAGCTAGTACCAAAACGGAACCAAATGACAACATCCAACTTCTTGCTCATAATCAAACGAAACAGTGCCATAATAAGCACAAAACTCACAAGCTCCAAACTAATAAATCAATAAACTCCCCATAGGATATAAATGAATCATGGGAGCAAAAATCGCCAAAAGATAAGGATAAGTTATGCGAATTGACTTTTTTTTTTCTTTCTCTTTCACGAACTTCAGTCGATCGACCTAAAGGAGCAGTCGATCGACTGCTTTGAACAGTACAGAAACTTTTCTCTCTTTTTTTTTTTCTTTTTTTTCGAATCATTTTTATTTTTTTTTTCTTTTTTTTTCTTTCTTTCCTTCTTTCATTTTCCAACCATCATCTCAACAGAACAAATGCCACCAAAAACGAGTAACAATCCCAAGAAAACAGACTACTAGCTTGACAAAGGACAGGCTAAATGTAGGATGTAGTAAATGGGACAAAAAGGTTATTTTTGGCAGTGTGAAGCTTATGGGTAAAATGAGAAAAGGGAGACCTCTACCACATGTGTCAACTAACCACAAACCGAATGCATACAGGTATTAAGTAGATCAAATTCATAATTATGCAAATTAAGGAAACATGTCTCATAAGGAGTACTACTCACATTCCTAGATGAACTGGTCATGAATGTCACCAGTTATAGGCTCTAAAACTCAGAAAATATGATGTAGGTTGCCAATATTCTAAGTCAAGTTATCAAGTTCAGCAAATAAATTAACGAAAACTCGTAGGTATGCACTTATACGATTCTACTAATAACATGTTAATCAAGCAAGGCTCAGGCAAAACAGTTGCAAATGCAAAATCATCATGGAAATACTACCGTTCCGACTCAACCTATATGCTAAAATAAACGTGCATTTTATGGAATTTTTGAAAATTTTCAATTTTTTTGAATTTTGTATATATAAGGGAAATGAAATAAACAAATGCAAACTGAAATGTAAACGTGAATGCAAGCAAATGATATGCGACGCAAAACCCTTCCCCAAACCAAATCGCACAATGTCCCCATTGTGCAAAATCATGTAATGAAGAAATGAGAAATGGGAATTTGCGAGAAAAAAAAGGGAAATAAAAGCATAATGACATAAAGTAAAGACTTGGGAACTCACAAGACTTTAAGCGCAGCAAGGAAACCTCCCCAAACCAGCGTGAGCTAGGAGGTTTCAGTAAGCAGCAGTGCTACCAATAAGGACCTGAAAAGACAATTAAGAACCACGCATAAGACTGAAGAAAACAATTTTGAAACGTAAAATTGTGCAAAAATGAGGCAATAGAAGAAATAGACAATTCGACGGAAATAAAGTGGAGTAGAAGACTCCCTTAGGACCGCATATCGACCAAACACAGCAGGGGAAAGGTCGTGAATGAACATAGCAGCAGCAGTGGTCGATCGACCTAAGGAAGCAGTCGATCGACCAGGTGGGCGTGAAAAGCTCTCTCAGAACCCGCAATTTAGTCGATCGACCAATGGTGCCGATCGATCGATCAAAATATCTTTGCGGCGTCTTATTTCTTCGTAATTGCTCAATGATTTGAGCTAATAAGCTCTAATTACCTGCAAATGCACAATAGTACGCGCCCAAAATTGCGCAAAACCCAGAAGAAGTCTAAAGTACTTAAGAATTCTAAGCAAACGGAAATAAAAGCGAAGTTTTCGCGCACACAAAAGCAATAAAAAATAGTTCGAAAGCAATAAAGTGAAGTTTTTATAACGAACTCGATCAACTAATAGTTGATCAAAAAGGACCACGGTATGGCCCACTTCGTCGGCTTCTGGCTACTAGAGGTAGCCTCAATGGTGCTCATATTATCAGTTGCACCTTTCTTAGCTTCGACAGACGGAGAACTCAGCTGATCAGCTTCGTCATCTCCCCAATTAAGGATTCCCTCGGAATCGTCGGACTCCAAATCTGCCCATTTCACCTTAACCGGCTCATCTTCCACTTCCTCGTCGGTCCCATAACTTAGGCATCCAAGACCGCCTCTTGAAACGATCTGCTCTGTCTCAGCTGGAGCATCCAGCTGCTCTTCCTTCCCCAAACCAGCTCCTGCAATGTCTAAAACAACAAGTTTCTCCTCCTTCTTGCTCCCAGTTCGGGGCGGAGGGGTTAACACAGCAGTAGTAATAGGGATAGGCAATTCAGGAAGCACAAAGTACGATTTCTTTTCGTAAACCGTATACAACAAGTGACAGGCCACATAGGATCCTTTTTCTTAGCCGGCTGGGCAAAAACAATAGAGTGTTTTCCCACTTTGAAAGTCAAGGTACCTAGATCGACATCGATGACTGCACCAGCAGAGTGCAAAAATGGCCTTCCCAAAATGATGGGAATATGGTCATCCTCAGGCATATCAAGGACAACAAAGTCGACAGGGAAGAAAAACTTCCCTATCGACGGACGGGTATGTCCTCTAGGACTCTATGGGCTCGACCGCAGAGCGGTCACCATCCGGACTGTCATCTCGTAATAGCAAACCTGGTCAGTTTAAGCTTCCTAGCTAGACTTAAGGGCATGACACTTATGCTAGCTCCTAAGTCACATAAAGCTTTTTCGATAGCAAAGGTACCTATGCTACAAGGGACGGAAAAACTGCCCGGGTCTTCTAACTTATGGGGCGCAGTGTGAGACAAGTAAGAGCAAGACTCTTTAGTTAACGCAACAGTATGAACATGTTCAAGTGATTTTTTCTTTGACAACAACTGTTTCATAAACTTAGTATATGCTGGCACTTGGTTAACTAACTCAAGAAAGGGTACCTAAACGTTTAAGCTACGAATAACTTTCTCAAATTTGCTAAAAGATACATGTTCCTTGGTTGGCACGAGTCTCTCCGGATATGGGGCTGTAAGGAGCACCTTAGCCCTCTCTTCTAATTCGCGCGCGCCGGTGTCCTTGGACTTTGGCTGGAAGTCCGTCACCTTTTCTCTGTTGAAGCTAGACCCCTCCTCAGACCGTCTCAAATGAGACCCATTAACCGTCATTGGATCAAACTTGAGCCGGATCGACCCATCAAGACTGGGTCTCCTTTCAAAATTTTCGGGACGGTGGTACCCCGAAACAAGTGGTCTCGTAAATCATTTGGCATTAAAGGACGAAACTCTTCAACATCAGCAGTGAAATTGGTCGATCGACCACCCTCCTCAGTCGATCGACTGGGTTGCACAGATTCGAAGCTCCTCAGAACCCGTGTTTGGTCGATCGACTAGGTATGTCGATCGATCGAAATACCTGGCAGATTTACTGCTTTTTTTCGATTTATTCGTTACAGCTTTGGTTGGACTCGGATCTGCCTCATTCTTCTCAACAGCTTTCTCGACCATGGCAGGACCATCAAGGGTGGACCCGCTCCTCAAGGTGATGGCATGTAGGGTCTCCTTTTGCTCGGGTTGAGTGGGTAAGTGTCCGGGAGCTCGAGTGTTACTTTTGCTAGCCAACTGAGCTATTTGGCTCTCTAGCAACTTCATCCCGGCCTCTCTTGCTTGGGACTCCTTTAGCAACAGATTCTTCAGCTCGGAAAACTCAGAGTTTTGTGTTTGTTGCTGCTGCGGCACATAAGGAGGCTTTTGGTATTGCTGTTGGTTTTGATGCGGAGGTACATATGGCTGCTGCTGCGGCGGAGGTTGAGTTGGATTCAAAACATTCTGGCTTCTCCAACTCAAATTCGGATGCGGTGGCTCGTAGTAGGTGTTGTTCTGCCTGTAGTGTTGAAAGGCAGCACAAGATTCAAAGGGACTAGGGCAGTTCTTCGAGACATGGCCCTCAACTCCACACCTTTCACAAAGGAAGGGACCGTCTGAAACAGCGTTGACTTGGTATATCCCACCCTTAGAGGCTCCTCCTAGCTCATACTTGTCAAATCTTGCGGTGAGAGCCTCAAGTGCAGCAACAGAGGAAGATTCAGCAGCTCTCCTCTGGTTCCCTCTCGAATTCCCATACTCGGCCTTGTGGGTAGCTAGATCGTCAATGATCTTCCACCCCTTGGTTGCTCCCAAATTTTCAGCAAATCTCCCATTGGCCGCAAAGATCCAAAATGGCCCTCTGATCGTCGTACAACCCATTGTAAAAATGATTGCACAAGCTCCACTTTTCAAATCCATGGTGCGGTATGGTTCGCACTAACTTCTTGAATCGGACCCATGCCTCATGGAAATTCTCATCCGGCCCTTGTTTAAAACCCGTGATTTGGGCTCTAATAGTGATCGTCCTTGAAGCAGAAAAGTACTTCTTGTAGAACGCCAATGCCAATGTATTCCAATCGGTGATCTCCGAGCGGCTCGGCCAGATCTCTATACCACTCCTTGCAAAGCATCACGAAGGAGAAGATGAACATGGTTTCTTTGATTTGATCCCGGGTCACGCCCGGTGGTGGGGGAATGGAGCAAAGCAGAGTCAATAAAGGTCTCCATATGTCTAGCCGCATCTTCATTTGCAGCTCCCCAAACGATTTCTCTCGACCATAGTGATGTAGCGAGGCTTTGGTTCGAATTTCGGCATCTCCTAACTCGAACCCCTTGTATAAATTGTCACTGTCGGCTCGGAAAAACTAGCTATACTTGCTTCCTCGGCCATGACTGGAATTTCCGGAGAAGTAACTGTCTCGGCTGAAGAAGTGGAAACGGGTGAAGATTGTGGGTCTTCTTCGAACAATTCGTTCTCGTGATAGCTTGACAGAGTACTCGGCTCTTCCTCTCCGTTTCGGTAATACTCGTCGTGTTTCGCCTCAACTCGCGCAAGGATCTCTCAATCTCGGGTTCAATGGTACTAATTCTCCACCCCGTGACTGCGCATAAGAGGAAACTACAACAAAATATAAGAATAGTTTAAGGAACGGATGTTCCTTAAACTAAGAAAGACTGAAAATTAAACAACTAAAATTAGGACTATTGCCTCCCTAAGAACGGCGCCAAAATTCGATACCCGTCGTTGTGAGTACCAAAGATAAAATTTATAATTCCTATTAAGACTAACCTAGGCTAGTGGTAACAGTGGTCGATCCCAAGGAGGCTTGGTTGTAAACTTTAGTTGTCTAATGAAAGTCTAAGGTAACAATTATGGGGGTTTATTTGAATTGTTCTATAGCTAATGGCAATAAAAGGAAAATAAACTAAAAATACGAATTAAACAGATAAAAGAAGGGTACTAGGATGATCGGGTCATTATAGCTTCGGCGGCAGCAAACTAAGTCGGTCTGAAATAAGCACAGGTAAGGCGGGAATTAAGAGGTCCTCTCGGTCCACTCCTAACAAATAGCATCTCTCGATCTCGCTATAGGTCCCTAATGTCACTAATACTAACTTTCGTCCTGAAAAGCGACTAATGGTCTAAACTATACCTATCTTTCGATCTTAGCACAGTTTAGTCGAATTAATTGACGGTCAAGCAACCTACCCTATCTTTCGATCTAATGGGTCGGTCACAAAATAGGTATCTAACTGGTCGCATGCATTCGATTCGTTAAATACAAGATTAAAAACAATTAAAACGAAGGGTTACCTTACAAGGTCAGTCGATCGACCAACTATGTCAGTCGATCGACTGACACGCGGGTTCAGTCCGTGTCTAATCTAATGCCGCCTAACCATAAATCGCCTACATCCTAGCACTAACTATTTAGCTACTCATGATGAAGGTAAAAACGATAATAAATCTCATGGCAATTACGGAATTCATACTTAAAACAAATAACAACGATGATGGAACGATAATTGGCTTGGGAATACTAACTATCAATTCTATACTAACGATAAAAGCAAAACAATAAACTGAATACTAGGGCAGAAAAGATACCGAGATTCCAGAGGAAAGATTAAGAACAATGGCAGAATTTCCAATGCTAAAGTCGATATACCAAACCCTAATTACTCGAAAAAATAAACTAAACTATTGTGATGTGAAACTTAATGTATTTTCTGATCTAAAAATTCTGAATATCAGACTTGATGTTAGTGTTACGTTATATAGCAATAAACGCAACAACTTATTTCTAAAACCTAAACTTCACGGGCCTTGAGATTCACGACTTTCTAATTCTCGTCTGGTAAAGAAATCTGGTCGATCGACTACTCAGGCTGGTCGATCGATCGCTCTCCTCAAAGAACAAAGTAGCTTCAGAAATCGATAGTTGGTCGATCGACTGATGGGACTAGTCGATCGACCGGATGAGCTGCTACTTGACTTCTTTATTCTCGTGGTCTTGTCTTTTGGGCCTTGGATCGCGCACCAAGCTCGTTCCTTAAGTGATTCCTTTACGTCATTTGCAATGCAGATTACTCGGGGCGGATTTGGCTTGATTTCCCGTCGAATTCTTCACATTTCTGCAATAAAGTACAAAATACGGAAGTAGACGGAAATAGGGAGAAATGTAGCAAATATTACACAAATGAGCTCTGAAATGCGTGTAGAAAGAGATGTAAAACATCATAAAAATGACACGCATCAACTGACAACAAGATACGACTCACATAACAAAGGGCACTTCTGTATGAGAGCAAACCCTATTTTTTAAAGATCGCCTGATTCAACTACAACCATATATTTAACAATAAATCGGAACAAATAAAATGAAGCTGAAAAAACATCAATGAAAATAATCAACAAAGATCGCCTGATTCAACTACAACCATATATTTAACAATAAATCGGAACAAATAAAATTAAGCTAAAAAAAACATCAATGAAAATAATCAACAAAAAAAGCATCATAGAGGATGATAACTACCTATATGGATGCCTGTAGGGAAGAAAGAAATTTGCATCGTCGCATCATAATGGTATTGTGATATTTGAGAGGAACTGGGTGGGATGAGTAGTGAGGAATGAGCGTGAGACGGGAATGAGTGGCTTTGGAAAGAAGGGGAAAGATGTGGTTGTGAGTGAATGAAAAATGGAGGGCCGAGATACAGAGGGGAAGATCCAACGGTAGGGGGAGACTTGCTTCTACACTATTCATAGCTACAGTTACTTCAAGTTTAAACTTTTTAAGGGGTTAAAGATCCTAAAGGAGCTTTATTCCAATCTATTTTCGATTCGTCAAAATTTAGCTTTAAAAAACCGTTTATAGGTTTCTGCCACCATATTTCTTAATGAATGGGGGATAGGTAGGAGTGCGGTAGGAGAACTTAACTTAATATTCTTGAAATTTTCAAAACTTATTTTAATTTTGCTAAACTTAACTTAAAATGGTAACTTTAACTCCAAAAGAATAGGGCAATAGTAGTGTAACACCCCCATACTCCGAGTGCCTTACCAGGACCACTCCAGTATGAAGACATCACCATCTCGGTTGCCCGAGGTATGATAATCAAATAGACAAAACGGAAACAACATTTATTATAATAGTTTAATGAATGAATACAATCCTTGAAACCAAACTGAAAGTACGATACATTATTCCAAGCTAACTTTCTCAATCGAAATGTAAATAAATACTAAACTACGGGAAGACTCTATCGTCATGTCGTGGCCATCCCAGCCTATCCCAGCACCATCTCTATACCTGCTCAATATCTGCTCACCATCCCCGAATGGATCACCGCAGTTTACAAAACAACACCGGTCGACTAATCACACAACCAATATACATAACAACAATAAGACAAAATAGACAATTTGAACCGCACACACACACACACACACACACACACCAACCAACCGTCTCAATCACGATCCCTTTGGACCACCGCCAGTTGGGGGACCGCAGCCATTCCCACCTAAGCCCCGCTCATCGTACGAGCGATAACCCTGCTCATTAATGTGCACATCCCTTCTGTGGCGGGTTCCACAGAAGGCGAAACTAGGGCGTGAAGCCACTCCCGCAAGTGACTCCACTCAGCCGAGAACGCATCTCGAGAACCAGAGACAACAATCACAATCACAACCGTCACAACACAATTACGATATTAATCAATAATCACAATCAACCACCGTCACCACACAATTACGATATTAAACAATCAATCTCAACACATCAACAATCATCCCATTATGGGACTAATACTGAGTAGGAAATCCTACCTGGAAAGCACAACACGCAGACGGTATCTACAGCTGTCTCAAAACGCCTCTTCTATGAACTCTCCTCCTACCATACAACACATAGATACTACTATTCAATTACTATTCATAAAAACCCCCAACTCCTAAATTAGGGTTTCACTTTTCTTAACAAAACAGTATATAAATTATATTAGAAGCTTACCCTCGACGCAAGGAATCCAACGACACGAATTACGATACGATCCGACCGTCTGAACTCCGGGAATTGTCAAGAATGCGATTAGGAAGATGAACTGACTGCTTTCTCTCTTAAACAGGGTTTTAGGTTTTGTAAAAAGTGATTTAGAACAAAGACGAATTGGTTTAAATACCTTAATCGCGTAATTAACAAAACCCGAGAAAACTCCCCCGTAAAACCGGACACTCGATCGAGTACCCAAGGTACTCGATCGAGTACTTTTCTACTCGATCGAGTGCCCTGACTACTCGATCGAGTGCCCAACAGTCGAAACTATTTATCTTCGCAACTTGCCCTTACTCGACAGAGTAAGGGCTACTCGATAGAGTACCCCCAAGACATATAAATACGGAGTATTACAGTCTTTCCTCCTTAAAAAGAACTTCGTCCCCGAAGTTCAACCCATACATAAAAACAAACATGCTAACTCGATCAAGACACAACAACGTAACTAAGAACTCGAAACAAAACTCCAACCCAAACATGAACTCGTAACACCAACTCCACTAACTATTCCTACCTCCACAGCATGGCTCACGATATCGTATCAACTCCATTATATCTCTCTCAACACTAACTCCATACGCTACCAACTACCATCCTTTAACGCTGCTAGCTCCGTAATATATCATCCCCTACCAAATCCCATACCAAGACACTCATAGACATCAAACGGAATGTTACAAGTAGGCTAAGTTTAATTAATTGAAGGGTTATATAACCCGAATAATCAATATTATTAACAGCCTTATCAAAATACTACGAACTCCGATTTAACTCACAATAAACTATAGTATTGCCGTTATCTTCTCATATTACACTCGGGTAACCTGATACCCTGAATAGTGTAAATGGGCAATAGATGGTTGAGCAAGGTGTGGGGTTATGGCTCGTGAACGGAGGAGAATGGAGTGATAGTGGTTGGCGCTTGGAGGGTCATATGTAGGGGTGGTAATGGGACCCACTTTGCTTTTTAACCTGATTTTACGGGTAAAAAACGACCAAAGTATAATACGAAAAGAGGGGGTTAATAGTATGGTTTATTACTTTATTGTGAGTTAAATTAAAGTTCGTAGTATTTTAAGAAGACGCCCAATAGTCTGGAGTATTCTTATTAAATAATGCTTAATTTAATGCATAAGTATTTTAATATAAGCTATGAAACATACTATATTGGTGATAAAATCTGATTGAGATCATATGTGTAGTCAAATTGATTTCTAAAAAAAAATAAAATAAAGGGACTATGTGGTTGGGTTACTTTTTTTTTTTTTTCATATGTAAAAATGATAAAGTAAGCCGGCTACATTATATTAAAGTACATCCTAACTAATGGAAGTGCATCATTTTCATTTTATCAAGATTATGTTTCGTAATACAAGAAGTATTACTAGTTCCAGTTTTCTCATTTGTTGGAAAATTCGGTGACGGAGTACAGCAGATCTAACTAAGAATATTTCTTTCTGTATTATGTCGACAGACAAATATTTGTAATGCAACGTGGCCAGTAACAAATATTTAACGTTTGGCAAATTAAAAAATTCGTGTAATAATGGCCGATATTTATGAAAATAATCTTTTTAATCGGAATGAGAAATAAAATTCAAGTTTTCATTTTAAATTTTTTAACATGACGACATTTACATCAACTCACCATTCATGAACAAATTAAATGAGAAAATTGAAGTGACATACTTTTTCGATTTGAGCATCATATATTGTTGCTCAGTACTCCCTTTTAGTCACTAATTTTTTCCAATTCTATTTTGCATAAGAAATAAGGAAATGATTTTGGAGCATACAAAACTGTTGGTGATTTAAGAGTAATTACCGGTTCATTTGGCGTAATTAAGGTCGGTTCACTGATGGGTAATTTCTAAATAATATAATGCGAGTTCGGGAAGTACGGAGTGTACGCTCGTATAATTATTTACGGGATTGCGGAATAGTTTTCGTGCAGTAATTAAATTCCGCGTAATTTAATTAATTGTATCTGAATTTCTGAAGAGTTACAACCCTTCAGAAATACATCACCTTGTTTCCCTTTTTCCCAAATCCTTTCTATATATATAGATGAATGATGAGAAGAAAAGATACAACAGAAAATCATAATCTTCTATTTGCATCAAAGAACGTATAACATTCTACACAAAATATTTCTGTATTACGTCTCTGATTTTTGTGCCAAAAATCAGAGGCTACCATCTTATCTCAGTAGAAAGTTCGATTATACCCAGACACTGTTAAGGGTCGAATTATTCTATTAGGAAAGCGGAGTCGATTCGGTGCGGTGTTATTATTGTCAATTCTTGTTTCGTACATACCCAATTTTCTAACAAAATCACCATACCCCACATATAAATGAATTTGAATCACACAAATCGGACTAACATTTACACCAAAAAAAAAAAAAAAAAACAAATCGGGCTAACATGAAAAAGGAAAGAGGAAAGAAATGAGCCACTTAGTAGAAGGGACTCAGGGAGTATGTAGCAATAACTCACATACACGGATACACCTTTGAAATAGTAATCTACGGAGTATTTACTAGTCCTTGCATTATGCACATGCCTACAAATTAGTTGCTTCTTAAAAGCACAAGGTTTTAACTACATTTTATAGTAGCTGTAAGAACTTTAAATAGTTTATTGACAATAAGAGCCGGAGCTTCAATATTTAAGGCTGATGTGCTAAGAGTCAAGCTAGTGTATTCGAGCAATTAAACTAATCACAAATTCTTGTTTGTGACGGCACATATCCGTCACTCTTGAGTGACGGATACCATTTTACCTCACAAAGTACCTACTTTTTCTCTCTCTGCAACACTATTTATGTGGTCCCTTTTCTCCACTAACCCATTTTGTTACCATTTTATCTCACAAAATATCCGCCACAAATGGTAACCCGTCACAAGGGAGACCAATTGTAAACTAATATTGCGAAAAGCATACAAATTCAATTAAGCATCTATTTTAAAAGTTCGAGCTTAGATAAAAGTATGATTTCTTACATATAAATCAGTACTTTTTTTTGTAAGTCTTTGACTTTAATATTTCCGAAAATATAACTATTCAAAAATTATAAAATTAATACTATTAAATTCCTTGCAATTTTTTTTTCATACTTCCTCCTAATCGGTTATTTCTTCTCTCTTTTCCTTTTCATGTTAGTCGAATTTACTCCCCTCTTTTCTTTTTCGGAAAGGTTTGTGTGGTCTAAATTCATTTGTATGTGGAGTAGAGTATTTTGTATGGTTCAAAATCATTTCTTTACTTCTTGTGCAAAATTGTAGAGGGAATAAATAACTAGAAGAGAGAGTATGAGATATTGACTCGGCTCGATTAGACGATTAGGGTCCCTTACTTTCACAATTCCCCGATCACAATTCACACATTCTGCTTTTAAGTTTGGCGAATTTAACAA
Organism: Silene latifolia; assembly: GCF_048544455.1. Lineage (NCBI taxonomy): Eukaryota > Viridiplantae > Streptophyta > Magnoliopsida > Caryophyllales > Caryophyllaceae > Silene > Silene latifolia. The sequence goes on from NW_027413701.1 coordinate 3,475,538, forward strand.
AAATAACCCAACCTTTGATAAGTCTTCCAAAAATAACCCGACCTTTTAACTTAAACAATAATAATCCAACCTTTATATTTTTGTCACATAAATATCCCGAAATCTCAACTAAACAAATTTCTACCAAATATTGATAAATGATATTTGTAAAATAGTTTCATAAATCTTTAAAGTCTATTTTGTGATATCATATATAAAAAAACTCAACCAAAAAACTGGAAGAATTATAATTTCTTTAGTTTGTCAATGAAAAATTAATTATAAAACAAATATATAATTTTTTTTGAAAAGAAATAACAAATAAGATAGATTTTAAATTTGTGGAAATAGTTATGAGAGAAATACTTTTGATTTTTTAAACCGTGGATTTGAGAAAACAAACAATTTTTTAAACATATCACTTATGCATTTTGGGATTTTGAACGGCACTATAATATTTTTTCAATTTTTTTTTCCATGCTTCAAATTGTTCTTAAATAATTTTTTCATAATTTTATATAATTATTTATGAAAATATATGGTCAATAAGTTAATGGATTGATTAATATATAATTATATTATATTTTTTGAAATATAAGTAAAATGTTGGGACATTTTTGTAACCCAAAAGCAAACGTTGGATTATTCTTATTAAAATCAAAAGGTTGGGTTATTTTTGGAATACTTAACAAACGTTGGGTTATTTTTGTTAAATTTGCCTTTAAGTTTTGACGTAAATCTTAAAGTTCGTCCATTGTTCAGCACCCCGCATTTAACGAAGATTTGTCGGTGCCAAGATTTCACACTCTTCCCGCCTACATTTCTGGTAAAATCCTTTATTCATCTCCAGAAATTTAGGCATTTCCTTCCTCTTCATTTATTCACTCTAATCTTAGATACCCAGTTTAATTCCTCTCCTGCTCACTAATCACCATACAACAATCCAATTCAAAAGATCCAAGAAATCCAAGTAATGGGATCAACAGATTTGGGTTCAATTGCAGCAAACCCTAATTTGCTAAATCCCCAAAAAGTAATCAATGATTCATCAATTCAAAACAATGGAACCCTAATTCCATTCAAGATCTTTATTGGGTATGACCCAAAAGAAGACATTGCATATGAAGTATGCAAGTATTCACTTTTGAAGAGATCTTCAATCCCTTTAGAAATATACCCAATTAAACAATGTGAATTAAGGCAAAAGGGTTTGTATTGGAGAGAAAGGGGGAAATTAGAGAGCACTGAATTTTCATTTACCAGGTTTCTTACCCCACATTTGGCTAATTTTGAGGGTTGGGCATTGTTTGTCGATTGCGATTTCTTGTATTTGAGTGATTTTAAGGAATTGGTTGGTTTGATTGATGATAAGTATGCAATTATGTGTGTGCAACATGATTATGCACCTAAAGAGACTACTAAGATGGATGGGGCGGTCCAGACGGTTTATCCTAGGAAGAATTGGTCTTCAATGGTGTTGTATAATTGTGGGCATGTTAAGAATAAGGTTTTGACTCCTGAGGTTGTGAATACGCAGACCGGGGCGTATTTGCATCGGTTTCAGTGGTTGGAGGATCATGAGATTGGGGAAATTCCCTTTGTGTGGAACTTTCTTGTTGGACATAATCGGGTTGTTGAGGGTAAGCCTGATACTGTCCCTAAGGCGATTCATTATACACTCGGTGGACCTTGGTTTGAAGCTTGGAAGGAATGTGAGTTTGGCGATTTGTGGTTGAAGGAATTGGAAGAGTATCAGAACCAGAAAGACAAGATGGAGAAGTATTAAGTCGTGACTTGAGGAGCGGAATATTCATTTCTGCCTTTAGTCATACCTGTATGGGGATACAGCTCTTATTTTCAGGGATGTAGAAGTGAGAAATTAGTTCTTGATATAATGTCTTTAGTATTTGTCCACCATATGCGTCTTGCGGAGTTGACATTGTAATTTCACGAGTTTTTTTAATACGAATCTATCGTTCAGCATTTGTAATGTTTCTTTAGCAATTCTATTTGCCCTCTTTCTTTTGTAATTGTCTGAATGTTGTACTACAGAAGTTCTGTAGGAAGAATGCAATGTAAAACTATTAAAAGTTCTTTGAGTTGAGAAATGAGATTATTTAGTTTGTTTTAAGTATCATTGTCATCAGGTTCTTGTTCTGGTTTCCTGTCATGAAGATTGGTTGCTGTTGCTTCACATTTTCTGTGGTGTAGTCATGAAGTTATTACACCTTTGCCTTTTCGCATAATGTCAATCTTCTGAAACTATGTACGAGTAGCAGGTAGCATTTTCCACTGCATCCGGTTTGCAGGTATTGTAGGTGATTGAAAAGCTTGCCCATCGTCTTTGTCCTATGCGTATGTTTGCTGTCAACTCGCGCAATACTTTCCATTGTTGTATGTATATCTGGATGTAAGTGTTAAAAGATATACCACTAATTGAATGATACTAGGAGCCTAGGAAACATAAGTAAACTTCGGTTCAGGTCGTTGGGTGTTTGGCTCAGGTCATTGCATCGTGGATAGCTTCTGGTGGATATTATTGGGTCATTTTCGGCACCTGCCATCTTTGGTGGGTTGTCTGAATTGAGTTTTAAATATAAATCTAGCGAACGGCTTATGAGGTTGGAATGTTGGATATAGTTGCCTTAATCAGTTCGCGACTTCACTTCAATTCGTTTATAAATAAATACACTCGTGTTTATCTCGATCCATTTTGAATTCAAATATACCAGTCTGGATCATTTCAAATAGAGTTAATATGAGGCGAATCAATTTTCGGTCAGGTCACATTTTACTAAGTTTTGTCATTAGTTTTGAAAATAACCTTAGATAATTTCGATATAGTGTCTTCCGATCAATCTGATCATTTCAAATTGCTCATTTTCCAGAATGATTGACTTTGGATCGATCAATTTAGGTTTGGACACTATTGGATTTAACACAATAATATAAAACAGATCCAAACAACCATAAAAGAACTATCCAGAAACCCGTTTTACAAGAAACTTGTGTAAGGCCGCCCTACACAAGTATTTTTTGTATAAAAACGAGAAGACGGAGAGGGGGTACAGTCGTACAGACCAAAGTTTGTGCAAGGAATATGATGACAATGATTACCATGAATTAACATTGAACCTTAACTTTCAATTGTGAAATATATAATGATTCACCCATTGGAATACAAACACAGGCATTTACAGCCTACCACTCTACAAGTTAACTGATACTACGTATTTGACATGAGAAAAAAGTCGATAGACTTCAAAACATAAATTAACCCCGTCTTTTGCTCAAACGCCAAGAGTTAGGTTCATTATATCTATCATAGAGAGGCTCAATTCGCTCTTGAAGTTTACGCTTACTCATTTTCGTGGAGTCTGATACTTTGAAAAATCTAGGAGCTAGTTCGATCAGCCATTTTGGATCAACAACAGTAACTTCCCGCATATACTCTTTTGTAGTCATAACCAGTTCATGGTACATCACCCAGTCAGGCTGCCTCTGAAATAATGCACTGCTCGGATGGATGTAAACAGGTTGATTCTCGTCAAGGGTTCTGTAACCCTCTTGAGGATCTTTCCTTGCTGCATGAAAGAAAAATCCTGCACAAATTGCCTTGCTTATTTTTGTAGGATTATTGCCAGCACTCATCACATCCAATTTATACCTGGAGAAAGTAACAAAGGTGGTTCAGAAAAGTTCTCATTAAAAATAAGCTCAGAAATATAAGTAGCAATTAGCTAACCCCTATGGAAACAAATCACATAATAACCCACAGAGATGCACAAGGAAAAAAAAAAAAAAAAAAAAAAAAAAGCAAAGTAACCCAAACTAAATACTTAGGCAAAGTGCAGAAGATAGTCAGCTTGAACGACAACCAAGATTGCATCACCTTATGAAAGCAAATAGAATAAAAAATTGACGACCAACAGAGATCAAACAATAGTATGACACTAATGAAGCGCCAGCTTTATATCCTGTTTAGAGATGGGGTAAGACAGTAAGAGGGGGATGCTGTAAGAAAAAGAAAAAAAAAAAAAAGATAACAAGATCATACTTGTCCATTATACTGAGAAGTTGTTTCCTAACATCTTGTGCCCTCCGCAAGGATCGAGACTGAATGAAATTTTCAAAACACCACGGACCAGAAAAATTCTTTGCTTTCCAAGCCTCATAAACAGCCAGCAAAGTTAAGTGATCACCCTCTTGTTGGAAAAATTTGGCCTTCCTTTGGTCAGCTTGTGATTGCTTCTCCCTGGGCCGATAAAAAACATTACCAGTTTGAATCATTGCAATTATAGTTATAATCTCATTACTGCATCCAAGGTCGACACTTGCCAAAAGCATCTTTGATAGTGGGGGCTCCATGGGAAATTCAGCCATCTTTCTTCCCAGCTTGGTCAAAAGACCCTCCTCGTCCAAAGCTCCCAGGCTATACAATTGCTCCATGGCAGAGATAAGAGCTTGGGGAGGTGGTGGATCCATAAAATCAAAAGAAAGTAGATCATTAATTCCCATAGCTTTCATTGTCAATGTAGTCATCCCAAGATTACTCCTCTGAATTTCAGGAATTGATGTAGGAGACATTTCATTTGCACGCACTCTCTGTATAAAGACGGTAGCATTTGCCAGGTCCTGTACGACCAGCTCTTCCAGCTCGTTGTTTGGCTGATGCCTGTGAAATTGGGGTTACAACCAGAGAATCAAGCCCCTGCTTTGGATTATAAACATTTTGTTTGGCAAATCCAGGATCAACCACATAATATATCCCATCAATGGTGAGAGAAGCTTCAGCAATATTTGTTGCAACAACTACTTTTCTTTTCCCAGGAGGGGCTGGGTCGAAAATCCTAGATTGAATCTCACTGGGTAGCGCACTATACACCGGAAGAATGATCAGTTCAGGAACATTTCTACCAAGAGCTTTCATTCTATCATAAAGACACTGGCACGCAAAATCAATTTCTTCCTGCCCCGTCAAGAAGACAAGAATGTCCCCTTCAGGTTCTGTCAAGTGGATCTGCAGAACAGTGATCAAAGCTGCTTCTAAATAATCAATCTCTGGTTGCTTGGTATACAAGATCTCTACCGGGAAAGTCCTCCCAGGAATTGAGAAAACATTACAGTTGAAAAAATACTCTGAAAATTTTTCTACATCCAATGTAGCCGAAGTGACAATAAGACGAAGATCTGGTCTACGACTGACGAGCATTTTTAGCAACCCAAAAAGAATATCTGTGCTTATGGTTCGCTCGTGTGCTTCATCAAGCATTATGACTGAGTATTGCGTTAGATTCTCGTCAATAAGGATCTCCCTAAGAAGCATGCCATCAGTCATGTACTTAATCACGGTGTCGGGTCCTGTGCAATCTTCAAACCGTATAGCATACCCAACTTCCTCCCCTAATCGACAACCAAACTCTTCGGCAACCCTCTTAGCAACAGAGGTTGCAGCCACTCTACGGGGCTGTGTACACCCAATTTTACCCCTAGTGGTATATCCTGCCTCTGCCAGGTACTGCGTAATCTGAGTTGTTTTCCCGGAACCCGTCTCACCAAGCACAACCAAAACCTGGAGATCGTGAACGGCCTGGATAAGCTCTTTCTTCAACTTGTAGATCGGCAAGCTCTGCCTTTGTTCCTGTATAGACAGCTTGGATTTCTGTCCAAATGTCAAAGCCTTACCATAGGCTTCCTTCTTCCATTCAGGCATATCGTATTCAGACAACCCCACACCTCTCAACTCTTGGGCTAGGTGTCTCTCTCCCATCTCTGGCATCGGGTCTTCCCAAGGACGATTAAGGTCTTTTGGAATAGAATCAAGCATTGTTCTTTGTTGCTGATCACGAACTTCTCTCCTCTCTTTCATCAAAGCGTTACCAACAGCAGCCGCCCTACTTAAAGACCCATCTGGATTCTTGAATATCTTAACAGGGGAAATATCAACCGAGTTTTTCGTCTTCCCATACAAAAACGGAGGTTCCTTCTCATTCAACTCAACCTCAAGCTCTTCCTCAGCACCTTCTTCACAGTAAACAACCCCATCATCTTCATCATCAAAACCAGGAAGCTCTTTCACACTCAACACACCCGATGCAACCAGCTGTTTGATCTCCCACTTTTCCGGTGAACTCATACGTTTTAAACCCTGCCTTGAACGTCCACCTTTTACCTCCTCAACAACTGGAATCCCTGAAACCCCTGCTCTAGTATCCAACCCAATCCTACCACCCCGCGACCCCTTCTTCAGCGGCTCTAAATCCTCACCGGTATTCTGATCCACATCAACCATCGACAAACCCAATTTCTCCCCCGTCTTTGATATCACCTTGACATAAACCTCCTGACCCTTCCTCACAAAATCCTTAACACTCCCAATCCTCTCGCTACCCATCTGCGAAACATGTACAATCCCCTCCTTCCCCTCCTCGAAACCTATCAACTCGACGAAACACCCATTATCCATAATACTCGAAACTCTCCCTTTATAAATCCTATACAATTCTATCTCATCAGAGCGATAACTCCCTCCGTCACCACCGCTATCATACCTAGCCCTAGAATGATCATCACCGCCATTATTGCCCTTAGGGTTAGGGGGTAAAATTGCATGAATTACAGTTAACAAAGATTTGAGGAAATAATCAGGCAAAACGGCACCGTTTTTCCTCAATTCGGAATCAAATTGATCTAGGGTTACACATCTATGACCTAATTCAATGATAAATTCAGCAAGAATTTTGTCGGAAGTTGCTAAATGAGTGTCTAGTTCGGAACATACCTTGGAGACTAAGGAAAGGTATTCTAGTTTCTTTAATACGTCATCGTTTGTGTCCTCCTTCTTCTTATCTATGGCCTCCATAGTTGTTGCTACGAATTTGGATGTCGAAGTTATGATTATGGAGGAATGCAGCAGACGAACTTTATAGCCTATTTCAAGTGAATGAACCAAACCCCCTCTGAAAAGTATAACTAGTTGGTATGCAATTTAAATATTATTATTTTAGTAATTTTATTTAACAAACATGACTAAGTTTTGTATGTAGTTATATCCAATTTAAATATGTAAATAGGAGTTTCTAAATGTCGAATTTAAGATATAAGAAGCATTAAGTTTAAGTGTCAGAGTACTCGTTGAAGTATGAATTGTTCTTTTGATAATTAAAGTGTGAGTTGTTCCTTGATAATTGTTCTTGAATATTTAATTTTTTTGTTTAATTGAAATTTGGGATTTATGTTTGATTGTAAGCAATTTACTGTAATTTGCAAAATTATTAATGAGATGATATATAGTGTGTGTTTTTCTTGGTTTAATATATACGGAGTTTTAAATTAGTAGATTGTATATTTTTTTTTAATTGTAGATTTTCTTAATTTTTACTCCATATATCATAATCATCTTAATAATAAAGATTATTAATAATGAAAAAATTGGTATAATCAAAATTCGGAAAATTTATATATTTTATTATTTAATAATTAGTATATAAAATTCTTGTTAAATTGCTAGTTTATTATTTAATTTTTTTTGTAAGGTACGTACAAAACAAACATTTACGTACAAAACATGGCGGTCTTTGCGAAATTAATTCTAGATTATTTGATGAGGGTCCCACCATTATTATTTTTTTAGTAAAAAAAACCTACAAATGATGACGTGGACGCATGAGGATGCTTGAAATGTTCTTGTATTTATATAGATAAGATATAAGATATTTCTTCTATCCTATTGAATTCTATACGTTTACTTTTTGAGCACTATTCATAAGCGAGGAGGATTTCGATATAATTTCTAATATATTGCATAAAAGATAGTCGGGTCAGATCTTGTTTAAATTGTCTTGTAGACTACATTGTGAATATCAAATTTTTATGATTTTTAGTATTATGTAACTAAAGATATGAACAAAAGAATACGAGATTGATATACGTGTATAAAACAAATGTATAGAATTCAATGGAATAGAGGAAGTATCTCCAATCTTATATATTATTCCCTATTTTCTAAAATGAATTATTCAGATTTTCTCCCCCTTTCTATTTTTGGTTACTCTTATTTTATTCATTCATCTCTCCTATTAAGGCAGAGTACGGATCGGGTATTTGATCCAAACTGCTAGTTCGGATCGGATATCCATATTAGAAATCCTGAAGTTAGATATCCAAACCAAATGTTTCGGATATCCAATGTTCGGGTATCCAAAATAATCGGATCGGATGCGGATATCCATACTTTTTAATTTACTTAAAAATTAAGTTAGAAACACGATTATATTCATAATCTTACATGATGATTTTCTTTAGCATTCTTACTCCAATGTTCTCGACATAAAATTTAAGTACTACTTACATATTTCTCTAATATTTTAAACATTAATTAAGTTGTTGTATCAAATAAAATTTTATTTTCTGGAAATTATACTAGAAAACTATAGTTTTGGATCGAATCGGATATCCAAATGTTTTAATTCTAATATCCATATCCAAACCAAAACCAAAGATTTCGGATCAGATATCCAAACCAAACTTAACTTTTGGATCGGATATCCAAAAATTCGGGTCAGATTCGGATCGGATATCAGATCAGTTTGGATAATCGGATTTTTTGCTCAGCCTTATCTCCTATCACCGAATCTCACCCAACTCTTTTACTCCTATTTTATTCATTCCTTTAATGTTTGTGGCACACAATTCATTATTTAACTCCTAATTATTTAACTTCTAATTATTCATCCTTCTCTCTTATCACCAAACCCCGTTCAATTCCAATCTTCTAACCCCACATATGTCCTTTATCAATATTATATTTACACCTTAATCTTTGTGCCCACATCAAAGGGGAAGAAAATAGCGGATTGGAGGGAGTATTGTTTTTTATTGTTGTTTGGATGCATTTTAAAAATAAAATTAGATGAACTAGACATGAGTTTATATTAGTATATTACTTGCTCCATTCCATTTAGTTATGTACGTTTGCTTTTTAGGCATTATTTATAGCTAATGAGAATTTTTTATACAACTTCTAATATATTGCATAAAAGATAGTCATGTGAAATCTTATTTAAATTGTCTTACCGAGTATATTGTGAATATCAAATTTTTATAATTTTATTTATATGTAACTAAAGATATGAATGAAAGAAAACGAGCATTGATAACGTGTATAAAGTAAATGAATAGAATTGAATGTAATGGAGGAAATATGATAATAGTAGAAAATTAGCAAAACTAACAACACGTTTTTCTTAATTCATTAGAAAATAAAATATATACAATTCATTAAAAAAACATTTTTCGATAACCTATTGTGAGTATGAGAAAATATTTGATGGAAATCAAAAAATGATTTAAAGGCTTGAAAGCATCTAAAGTTGGAACAACGAATTATAGAATGAGCATCATGTTCCAACCAATAACCATGCAAAACATTTACTCCACATATGACACTATTAAATGGTCAAATTGACATCATTGCAGCATAACGTGTTACACGGGAAATTAAATTAAAGTGCACGAAAGAGTCAAAGACAATCTATTACAATTTACAAAACTTGCCAATTAATATTCCAAGCGTTAGTGTGTGTGTATATATATATATATATATATATATATATATATATATATATAGTGTTGAGATCAAATAAGTCCCCCTCCTAAGTGTGAGTCCATAAGTCCTCCTTAGAGCCCTTGGATGAGCACTATAGAAGGCTGAGATTGAAGACAAAAAACAAGGGATTAATGCCTAATTAAGCCCACTCTCTCACTACCTTACTAATCCACATTAATCAAATACTAATCAACTATATATAATTTATTTTTCCACCCACTTATCTCTCATTCACACAATTCATTAACCACCACTCTCAAAAACCCAATTTAATTCTCTCAAAACAAAACCCAAATAATTCCCCTCTTCCTCACCAACCCAACCCACCCCCACCGGCACCACCCACCCCACCCACACGGCCACCACCATCTACCCCCACCACTCCACTACCCCGACCACCAGTACTCCCCAAAAACACTTTCCAACACCACCGAGCACTACCCCCAACTACCACCCCGACTGTCACCACTCACGCCAAATCCAACCACCACGCCCTTCTACACGCAAACACCGCCTACTCCACAAACCACCTCCAGCCACCACCGTCGCCAATAGCACCACCTGTGAACGCCGCCTAGACCTCCACTGCCGCCACTCACACATCCGACTCCAACAAGACCGACAACCGCCCCTCGTCTTCTCACGCAGCCACCACCACGACGATACCACTACTACCACCACGCATCACCACCACATCCGCTTATTCTCCCACTTCTCTTCTATTTTCGGCCACCAAAACAACATCCCCCGTGGCTCCTTGTCTTTCACTATACAGATCTGTTTTAATTGTGTTAATTGTGTATCATTAATCCATAAAATTATTTTGTTTGTTTGTTTTTTGTTTGTTTGTTTTTGTATCACCAAAACAACCGCCCCTCCTCTTTTTGTTTGTGTATCACCAAAACAACATCCCCTGTTAGATGTGTTGTTGTTGCCTTTTGTTTGTTTGTTTTTTTTAATTTTTTAATTTTTTTTCTTTTTCCTTCCTGTTTTCTCAGATCTACGCTTTTTTTTTGTTGTTTTTTTTTTTTTTTTTTTTTTTCAAATTTCGGTGTTTGTATTTTGGGTTGTTTTGTTTGTGTTTTTTTGTTTTGTTTATGTTTTTGTTATTTATTTTTGTCTTTTATTTTGTTTTTTTAATTTTATTTGTTTAAATTTACATATTGTGTGCTAAAAATTCCGCCTCTAATGATTTCAAAATTCAAATTTTGAAAATCCCGCCTCAAATTTTGAAGATCTCACATAAGTTTAATTTTGTGAGATCTTCCATTAAATTACACTTTTTTCCATTAAATTACACTTTTTGTTGTTGTTAGAATTACATTTTTTTCTGTTAAAATTGTATTTTTCTCCATTAAAATTACACTTTTTTCTGTTAAAATTATACTTTTTTCTGCTAGAATAACACTTGTTTCGGCTAAAATTACACTTTTTGTTGTTAGAATTACACTTTTTTCTGTTAGAATTACACTTTTTTTGTTGTTAGAATTACACTTTTTTCTGTTAGAATTACACTTTTTTCTATTAGAATTACACTTTTTTCTGTTATAATTACACTTTTTGTTAGAATTACACCTTTTTTCTGTTAGAATTACACTTTTTTCTGTTAGAATTACACTTTTTTTTTGTTAGAATTACACTTTTTGTTAGAATTACACTTTTTGTGTTAGAATTACACTTTTTTCTGTTAGAATTACACTTTTTCTATTGGACTAATGTTACACTCTCAATGGACTTGGTCATATTCTCATATTCTCATTGGACTAATGTTACACTCTCAATGGACTAAAATTACATTCTCAATGGACTGAAATTATACTTTTCTGGACTAAAATTACACTTTTCTGGACTAAAATTACATTCTCCTGGACTAAAAATAACAATCTTATTGATTTGAAATTACACTTATCCGGACTAAAATTACACTTTTAAAAGACTAAAGTTACACTTATAAGTCACTCAATTCACAATGAGTTGTGTTAAAATTGGAAAAATTCAAAATAATATTTGTCGAAAAACTGAGTTACACTCTTAAAACGCAAAATATATTGTAAATTTGCTTCAAAATTTCAAATTTCAAAATAAAATCCGTCAAACCGCAATTTTTTCCGTTGAAATTACACTTTTTTCCGTTGAAATTACACTTTTAAAACAGTGAAACTGTAGTAACATTTGTATAAAAGTTTCAGTCCAAAAAAAAAATTATGCTCAAAAATTTTTTTTGGTGTATAATTAATCCATTAGTGAATGTATAATTAAAGCTAGAGAGATAAAGTGGATTAATTAGTGTATAGGAAACTCATTAGTGTTAAGTATACTTTTTTGCTTTCAATCTCAACCATCCTTAGTGGGATATCCAAGTGATGTAGTGAGGACTTAGGGACTCAAAATATATGGTGGACTCATTAGAACTTTACTCTCTCTCTCTCTCTCTCTATATATATATATATATATATATATATATATATATATATATATATATATATATATAGATAGATAGATAGATAGATAGAGAGAGAGAGAGAGAGAGAGAGAGAGAGAGAGAGAGAGAGAGAGAGAGAGAGAGAGAGAGAGAGAGAGAGAGAGAGAGAGAGAGTAAAGTTCTCCTAAGTCCCTTACATCTATTGAGTCCTTAAGTCCTTATAAGGGCTCTTGGATGAAGGAAATGAAGGGATGAGATTACATCTCAATGGATGGCCACAAATCAATCTAGTCTAATTAGCTCCTCATTGCAATTAAGTTACCCACTAATCCATTCATCCCTCATTATCACAAACTCATTCCCTCTCTCTAAATCTCACAATCTCTCCTTTTTCTCTCTTCCTCTCATCACCAAACCACAAAAAAAAAACCCACAAAAAACCCAAAACCAAAACAATAATTTCTGAAAAATAAATTCATCATCCCTCCTTCCCTCCACTTCCTCACCCCCCACCACCGACCGCCACCCACCTCCCGTCACCATCCACCGTCACACGACCTTCACCCAGCCATCTCCCCCGACACCACCTTCACCCCACGACACAACCACATTCACGACCACCACAACCGCGACCCACATCCACGACCACCACCACCGCGCCTCAACCACAAGACGTCCAACACCACCGCGCCGCACACCCACAAGACGTCCTCTATTTTCGTCTTTTTTCAGATCTTGTTTCCTATTTATTTTGCTTTTTCTGATTTGGTATTTGTTGTTGTTGTTGGTTGTTTTGGATCTCGGTTTTGCTCATGTTTGTATATTTTTTTTTATATAATGTTTCAAGAAAGAAATTTCAGTAGATTTTTGGATCTCGGTTGTTTTGGATCTCGGTTTTACTCGTTTTTTTTATAGATTTTTTAATTTCAGTAATCTCGATTTTTTTATCGTCTTTCTTTTATATTTAAGTCGTGTGAATCTCGGTTTTGTGAGACGGTTTTTTTTAACAAATTATTTCGATTTTTTATTATTTTAGATCTAGTATTCTTGATTTTCATTTTTGTTTTTTTATTATTTTAATGTTGTGGGTGTTAGACTATATTTAAGATTTATTATTTTGGTTTTTTTATTATTTTAATGTTGTGGATTTTCATTTGTTAAAATTTCACTTTTTTTTTTGTTAAAATTACACTTTTTTTTGTTAAAATTACATTTTTTTCGTTAAAATTACACTTTTTTCTATTACAATTACACTTTTTCTTGTTGAAATTACACTTTTCTTGTTACAATTACACTTTTTCCTGTTAAAATTACACTTTTTCTTGTTGGAATTACACTTTTTCTTGTCACAATTACACTTTTTCTTCTTACAATTACACTTTTTTTTGTTACAATTACACTTTTTATGTTAAAATTACACTCAATTCTGTTACAATTACACTTTTTCCTGTTAAAATTACACTTTTTCTTGTTGGAATTACACTTTTTCTTGTTACAATTACACTTTTTCTGTCACAATTACACTTTTTCTTCTTACAATTACACTTTTTTTGTTACAATTACACTTTTTATGTTAAAATTACACTCAATTCTGTTACAATTACACTTTTTCCTGTTAAAGTTACACTTTTTCTTGTTGGAATTACATTTTTTTCCTTTAAAATTACACCTTTCTACTTTAAACTTACACTTTTTTCGGTTAAAATTACACTTTTTCCTGTTAAAATTACACTTATCTCTATTAATGACTAAAGTTACACTCTTGGACTAAAGTTAGACAGACTAATTTGGACTAGTTGGACAATTTGGACTAACTAATTTGAACAATTTGGACAATATGGACTAACTAATTTGGACTATTTGGACGAACTAATGGAGTTTACGACTAAATTGAATACAATATTTACAACTAAATTTGGACTAAAATTATACAATTTTGGACTAAAAATACATTTTTGGACTGAAAATACACTATTTACGAATAATTTTGAACTAATATTACACTATTTACGACTAAATTTAGAGTAAAATTACACAATTAGAAATAAAGTTACACAATTCATTTATTTTGAGTAATTTAGATTGTGCAATTCCAATCATTGTCCACTAAAGTGTAACTTAGTAAATTGATAGTGTGTGTATCTTTTATCATTTTATGAGTGTAATTTTAGTCCACAAAAGTGTAATTTTAGTCCAAAAAAGTGTAATTTTAGTCTACAAATGTGTAACTTTAATCCACAAATGTATAAATTTAGTCTACAAAAGTGTAATTTTAGTCCACGAAAGTGTAATTTTAGTCCATAAAAGTGTAATTTTAATCCAAATGTATAACTATAGTCCAAATTTGTGTATCTTTAGTCTAAATTGTGTAATTTTAGTCCAAATTGTGTAATTTTAGTCCAAATTTCTGTAACTTCAGTCCAAATTATTCTAACTTTAGTCCAAAAGCGTAACTTTAGTCATTGAGAAGATAACCTTAGTAGAGATAAATGTAACTTTAATGAAGACAAGTGTAATTTTAAAGGAAAAAAGTGTAATTTTAACGAAAAAGTGTAATTTTAACCCGAAAAAAAGTGTAATTTTAACAGAAAAAAGTGTAATTTTAACGGAAAAAAGTGTAATTTTAACAAGGAAAAAACTGTGATTTTAACAAAAAAAACTGTAATTTTAACGGAAAAAAGTGTAATTTTAACGGAAAAAAGTGTAATTTTAACCGATAAAGTAATTTTAATAGATCCTAAATCACACAATACCAAAAGAAAATTTTAAATACGAAATTTGGCAAATATATATAACAAGACGGATATTAACAAAGTGATATCAACAAGAAAAAAGTAAAAAATGAGATTTCATAACTAATAGATTTAGTACTATAATTTTAACCGGAAAAAAAGTGTAATTTTAACACAAAAAAGTGTAATTTTAACGGAAAAAAGTGTATTTTTAACAAGGAAAAAACTGTGATTTTAACCCAAAAAAAGTGTAATTTTAACGGAAAAAGTGTAATTTTAACGAAAAAAGTGTAATTTTAACCGATAAAGTAATTTTAATAGATGCTAAATCACACAATACCAAAAGAAAATTTTAAATACGAAATTTGGCAAATATATATAACAAGACGAATATTAACAAAGTGATATCAACAAGAAAAAAAGTAAAAAATGAGATTTTATAACTAATAGATTTAGTACTAAAATCAAACTATAATTTGTAAGAATGTCAATAACCGGAAAAAAAAAAAAAGACCAAAACATGAAAATTGAAAAAAAAAAACGGAAATGAACAAAAAAAAAACGGAGATGGGTCAAAAAAAACAAAACATTAACTACAAAACGAAAATGAAAAAAAAAAGACCAAAACATGAAAATTGAAAAAAAAATAACAAAACGGAAATGAACAAAAAAAACGGGTCAATGAAAATTGATCTATTTTAGTAGATCTAAGATTAAAATAAAAAAACTCACAAATTTAAAACAATATTATATAGCAAGACGATATAAGGAGAAAAAACAACAAAAAAAATAAAAAGAACACTCAAACATCAAGTTTAAAAAAAAAAAAAAATGACGTCGTGGCGGCGGCGGCGGTGGTGGTGGTGGTGGCGGCGGCGGGGGGGGGGGGAGGTGGCGACTGTGGTGGTGTCCGGTGGGTGGTGGTAGGAGAATGAAGAATAGATGAGTAAATGTATTTGGATTTTTTAGGTTTTTTATTTGTTTGGTTTTTTGGGTTTTTTCCTTGGGTTTTTTTAGAGAATATGGAGAAGTGAGATATAGAGAGAGAATGAGGAGATGTGATAATGAGAGGTTAATGATTAGTGATGAGAACCAATGGAGTTAATAAGAAAATTAGAGGAAGAGAGCAAAATTAGAGGATTAACCATCTTTTTTGTATTTCATCCTATCCCTTCATTTTCAAGATCCAAAGGCTCACAATGAGACTTATGGACTCACATGTAAGAGGTGGACTTACATGATCTTATTACTATATATATATATATATATATATATATATATATATATATATATATATATATATATATATATATATTGATACGAATTTCTTTTGAATAAAGTAACAAAGATAAGTGACTAACGAACTAGACCTATAGCTCGATAATCGTGAGTCAAACCAAGACTCGTTGATTTGATACTCGAAGAACTACGCAAGAAAACGCGATCTTACGAAGCCAAATGAATTGCACGCAACAACTCAAGAAAATTACACACACAGTGATTTTGTTTTTTAAACTCTTGATTACTTTCTAATTCCAAGTAACTGACTTAAATAGCCCAAAAGAGACAATTGAAAAGTCTCTTGTCATCCTAAGAATTAACTAGCTAAATTAAGGAGAATTAACTAGCTAATTATAACCATTAAACTCAACAAAATAAATAACACAATTAATAACTAAATAGGGTATTAACTAAATAGCCATTTCCGTATCATCCCCTCCCCCTTAGATGAGAATTGTCCTCAATTCTTGTAGCTTCAATCCACTAGGGATCAAAAATGAACAATGCAAGCAATTCTCTCGTCCGATTTCCGTAATATCCT
The DNA here is from genome assembly GCF_048544455.1 of Silene latifolia. NCBI lineage: Eukaryota > Viridiplantae > Streptophyta > Magnoliopsida > Caryophyllales > Caryophyllaceae > Silene > Silene latifolia. Next base: position 3,492,100 of record NW_027413701.1, read on the forward strand.
TGTGCCAAATACCCCACCACCCTCCATGCACAAGTCTAATAAGCTCATCATGAGCCACATTGTCGAACAACCATAACGAGCGCGAATATTCCACCGTAGTCGCGGCCCAAACGAACCGAATGAGCACGAGAATTCTTGAACCCCGATAAAAGTAACCACGTGCTCGTAATCGAGAACCAAGCGAATAACATGGTGCCTTGAAATCAGAAACGATCTCATTGATCCGAGCACATAGAATAACCGTATTGATTAACCAAAGATATCAAACACGATGAAGCTCTCCTAGTTTTCAGATAACCGATCAAATAATAATTTGTTTGATCTTGAAACTCAATGGGATTAGCTAAGGACTTGTTGCGCTCATAAATCAGACTGAACCCAACACCACAATCAGATAAATAACACGGTCCTTTGGCAATTGTCGCAACCGATGATTTCTTTCTGATTCGGCGCCCTTTTCCGCTTGATAGTCAACCAAATAACAATCGGATTGACGTTGCAACTTAATATGATCAATTAAGCACCTGCTTGTTCCAAGCATTAAAGTGAGGTCAAACCCATGCTCAAGTGAGTAATGTTGTACAATGAAACCAGAAACTAGACTCAATCCTCCAGGGTAAAAAACGAGCTTTACAAAGTTGAACGCACAATCGACATTGAACATTAATAACGAGCTGGAACTATCTTTTAGTTCGTCATTTTCGATAAACTGGAACATTGATCGATATTCTAATAAAGAACAACCTGGCCGCTCTTCTCGTTTAGTGAACTGGACTTGTGAGCAGATTAAATTCCTGAACATTACAACATCAGTGTGTGCTTGTGAATCGTCGGAATAACAACCTCGAAATTTACTAGGACCCAATGCATTCCATAGCACCCGAATATCAGCCAAATAATGACCTTGACAAATCTGAAATTCGAGAGCATCAATTGTATTCGGGATTAGCTGAACAAATCCAACAAACCGTTGGCCAGAATTGAAAGAAGCGTGTAGTCTTTGAGCATTAAAACTGAAATTGGTAAAACCAACCCCGAAACCAGTACCCAACGCCTCCTCATCCCCATACTTGTCAAATTTAGGAGGTTGATTCAAGTCTATGGAAGAATCAAAGGTGAATTCAGAATACTCTTCACCCATGTACACTAATGGTACCTCATAAGCATCAAAGAGTGGAGGTAAATCAAGATTTAAGAAATAACCAGCCCCCTCTTGAATTTCTTCATAAAAGCATACCCCTTTTGTGTGATTGAAAATGTTTAAAGACTCCATTTTTTTTTTTCGGATGAACAGTAATTTATCCGTGAACAGTAATTTTTTTTTTTTTTGGATAATAATATGATAATTTTGAAAACAAGACCCTAGGATCGTCTCAATTTAGGAAAATCAAGAGCCGGAGCTCTGATACCACTTATGATACGAATTTCGCAGCGGAATAAAGTAACAAAGATAAGTGACTAACGAACTAGACCTATAGCTCGATAATCGTGAGTCAAACCAAGACCTGTTGATTTGATACTCGAAGAACTACGCAAGAAAACGCGATCTTACGAAGCCAAATGAATTGCACGCAACAACTCAAGAAAATTACACACACAGTGATTTTGTTTTTTAAACTCTTGATTACTTTCTAATTCCAAGTAACTGACTTAAATAGCCCAAAAGAGACAATTGAAAAGTCTCTTGTCATCCTAAGAATTAACTAGCTAAATTAAGGAGAATTAACTAGCTAATTATAACCATTAAACTCAACAAAATAAATAACACAATTAATAACTAAATAGGGTATTAACTAAATAGCCATTTCCGTATCATATATATATATATATATATATATATATATATATATATATATATATATATATATATATATATATATATATATATATATATATATATATATATATATATCACCGGTTATTAGAGATTTAGATATTCCACATACACCATTGACACGGCTATCGCAACCCTATCAAAGATAAAACCTAACGGTCTCAACTAAAATGTAGCAGAGGCAGTCGAGTATCGAATCCACAGGGAGGTAATGTAACTATAGCTGTCTATTTCTAATCCTATGGTAACAATTGGGGGTTTATTGAAATTGGTTCTTAAACTACGAAGTTTGAAAAGAAGAGAAATGAAATAAAGAGCAGTAAAGGCAATAAAATACGATTAAACTATCAAGAAGAGAGGGACATGTCGGGATTTCGGTTCACTACGGTAGTCCAATAACTGTTTGTAAATGATTGAGATTTAACTAATGTGAGACGGATGTTAAAAGGTCCTTTCGGTCCACTTTCTATCCTAAAATACCACTAACTTAACTTTCGTCCTCATTAGGGTAGTCTACTGTTTATAGCAGGCCTATTTAGTCCAATCTTTCGATCCAGGATTAATTTTAGCCAGATTAAAGGTTGACATAGAAGCGTGCACTCAACTAGGTCGGGAATTACAGTTAAATTGCTATAGTGACAGAGTCTCGTGATTAATTCGTCTAATTCATCTACTAAATCGTCATCTTTCTACCGCAGATTCCCTAATCCCAACATGAAGGGAGTTTAGCTACTCATATCGGTGATTAAACTAACAGCAGACAAATTTCCAGCAGAAAACATAATGAATAAACAATAAATCGCAATAATGAAAATTAGGGCAAAGGGAAGTAAGAACACAAATGAGAAATTAAAGCAAACAAATGATTATTATTAATAAGGAAGAGAAAGGAATTACAATCCAAGCGAATCCGGCGTAAAGAACACGAAATCCGAGTGAAATAATCCCGAAATAAAAGCAACAGTAGAGAAAAGCAAAGCAACGTACTAAAGTTACAGTAGAGAGTTTGATAATATGATAGATAATCCTAATTAACCTAGTAATGCGTGCTTAAATAGCAAACAAAACAAGTTTATGCGAAATAAAACATCACGCGGGCTAATTAAAGCCCAAACCCATAAAAACCACTCGATCGAGTGGATTAAAACCACTCGATCGAGCAACTCTTCAGCAGTTTCTACTCGATCGACCAGAAAGGCACTCGATCGAGTAGAGGGTCTTTGTGCAAGCTAAGGATCGAGTGAAAACCACTCGATCGACCACCAGAGGGCAAGAAAACCACTCGATCGACTTGTAAAAGAGCTCGATCGAGTACTTGACTTCATTTCAGCTCACGTCTGCGTCTAAGTGCCTCGTAATGCGTGCCACGACGCCTCCAAATGCAGTATCTTACTCTGGGACAATCCCGTCTCCTCTAAATGCATGCAAAAAGGACAAAAAGGAGTGTGGTTCCACTACTTTCGCGATCATTCCTACAAAAAGGACAAAATACACCAAAGTAGCCAATTCGGGGCAAAATACCATAAAAACAGTATAGAAATGCATAGAAATACGTGCTGAAATAGGCTAAAAAGACTATACATTAGGCACGTATCAAATCTCCCCAAACCAAACCTTTACTCGCCCTCGAGTAAACTCAAAACTAAACTAATGGAACGGAAATGATAACTCAGAGCTAGCTTAACTTGTCTACTTGAACCAATTTAATGCAACAAAAATCAACAATTAAAGCCAAGCAGTCGATACGCAAATGAATTATAAGCTGTTCAGAAATAAAGCTGACCTATCGACCTTGCAAGACCAACAAAACTGGACTCTCACGTGGTCACTCTTCTCTCATGAAGCAAAGGACAAATGTTGTATGTAAAAGAGAGAAGAAAAGACAGTCACTCACCTAACTGCGACCTACATAGCATGCATGCAACAAAAATGAAAGACAATTCAAGTACTAATGCACAAATTCCAACCGATAATGTCCGTCACAGCCGAGGGTTGCAAATAATATGGGAATAGTGAGGTTCAGGTGAGAAAAGGCAAAACAAGTTATGGAAAAGTGGAGGTAGAAGCGTCAAGCTAGTTCCTAACAAGACCATAATGAAACCATCCGGATCTCAACTGACTGAAAAACTAAGTACAAGTGCCCTTCATTTGGCACAAAACTCACTAGACTCATAGCACAATCTCCTCAAAAAATATGGGATAGAACGGAGGAGTTAGACGGTCACAAACTTCCCTTTTAAAAACACCGTCTGAAACAACTAACTGAAACAAACAATCCTTTTCGATTGTACGTCTTCAAACATCTTCTCAACTCTGACAAGGGGGCACAACCGTTTTCACAATTTTTTTCTTTCTTTTTTTCTTCGTTCCAGCTTTTTTTTTTTTTTTTTTTTTTTTTTTTTTTTTTTTCATTTTTTTTTTTTTTCTTTCTTTCACGTTTTCTTTCTCTTTTTTTTTTTTTTTTCTTTTCAATACTTTTTCCTTTTTCTTTCCTCCTTCCTTAATACAAACACCAACTCCAAACAAGAATTACGGACCAAACTGCAGTGGAAAACATACCACAAAAGAACATACTAACTAGCTTGACTAGGCAGGCTTAGTTTGGAATGTAGCTAATGGGTTAAAAAGGCAAGTTTTGGCTAATGTGGAGCTAAATGGGTGAAAGATATAAAGAAAGGGGAATTTGCAAGACCCTCCCTGCATGTGACACCAACCACAAACCCGAATATGTGCATTTGACGAGAAATTGAATGTCATAAATGTGCAAAAGAGATGAACATGCTATGCAAGGAGTACTACTCTCAAAATTCCTAATGAACTGGTCATGGATGGCACCAGTTATGGCTCTAAAAACTCAGAATTTTTAAGTAGTTTGCCAATTTATAGGTCAAGTCTAAACAGTCAGCTTATATTTGAACATAAATTCGTAGATTTTGCGTATGACAAAGCTAAAAACTATCAATAAAAGTGCAAGGCTCAAGTAAAATGACAAGTTATAGTGCAATTTCATCACGGGAATCTACCGTTCCGACTCAACCTATATGCAAAAATAAACGTGAAATTTTTTGAATTTTAAAATTTTTCTAATTTTTTTTTTTTTTTTTTTTTTTGGAAAATAAAGAACAATGCAAGCTAAAAAGTAAACGTGAATGCAAAACCAATGCAGATGCAGACTCAAAAGGATGCAATACCCTCCCCAAACCAAAACGGACAACGCCCTCGTTGTCCTCCAGCATACACCAGCAGAAATATGGAGGAACGGGAATATACAACCAACAAAATAAAAATAAAGGAGATAAAATAAAAAGAGTAAGAGGTACATACAAAAAACGAACTTCCCCAAACCATTTTACGGCGGGAAGTGAGTAGACCAGTAGCTACTCGTCGTCGTCGTCGTCGTCGCCATCTCCATCTCCCTCCCCCCGGTACAACGGGTCTCTCTCCTCGCCCGCTCCTCAGCGCGAGCTCTCTCCACCGCCACCTCTGGGTCCTCGCTCTCCTCCTCGTCCTCTGACACCGGGTACCCCTCACTGGGAACCGGAAGAAGGAAGGGTGTGGCCAACCCTCGGGGATCGGTCTGTGTCTCCTCAAGTGGTACTCGTACAGAGGGTGTAGGGTCAAAGCTAACTCCCTCTCCATATGAGCCTGGTGCTCTGCAAGCTCAATCAACAGACCGTAAACTGCGCCCCCTTGGTCCTGGACCGCGGGCGCTACAAAGGGAGGAGGTAGGCTAAAAGTGACCGGAAAGACCGGCTCGGTCAGTCCGGGTGCTGGTCGGTGGGAGGTGGGGCGGGGAGTAGGAGTAGTAGTAACGAGTGGGAGTAGGGGTCGGATCGGGAGTAGCCGTGGAAGGCCGGGTACTCCTGCAGTGTAGACCCCTCTCCGGTCTCAACTCGCCGCTTTTTAGCGGCGGGGCTCATCGGGGGATGGACGAGGCGGAAGGTGAAGTAAGGGCAAGGCGGCGGACGGTGGCCCTTTGGCACGATGAGGTAAGGGCTCGGGACGGGGAGACTGTCGTGAATGTAAGTCAACAGACAAGGAGCCGTCAATCTTCCAAGTCTGGTAGTCTGGGGTAAGCCAATGCTGAGCAAGCATGGCAGGCAGACTCAGTGACCTCTCTCCCGGGAGGTACTGCAAGTCACGAGGCCAAGGGGAGAAAAGGCGATGGGCAAGAATGGTGGCTATGCCACCGGAGGCAATGGTTCCCGTCTCCTTCTTCCCCTGGTCGTGGGGGTACTGGCGGTGAGGTAGGCAATGTTGAAGGTGAAAGGACCCTCACAGTCGACATTTAGGTAACCGCCCAGGATGGAGAGCTCGCGGTTCGTGATGTTATTTGGCTCCTTTTGGCCGAAAATAGAGCTCCCCATGAGCCTGAGAAAACAACGGACGGGGGGATGGTGGACCTGGTGGAGCTTTCGCTCCTGAAAGCGGGTCTGGGCCAAGCACCGCCAAACCTGTTTGTAAACCTTCCTCGAGTCTGACGTCACACCCGAGGAGGTAAGGTCTAGCAACCTACCAAACTCGGCCGGGGGCATCGAAAGGTCCGGTTAAATAACCGAGAAAGAGGCGACGAGCGATCGGGGTCGATAGCGTATGCCCCGAGGAGAAGGTAAAAGAGCTGAGAAACTCGAGACTCAGCTCTAAGAAGGTGTGGCCCCTCATGGTAATGAGGCCAGGCATCCCCGTGACCCGTAATAAATCACACACTGACTCGTAAAGGCCAAGTTTCTCTAATGCCGATTTGTCTAAAAATCGGGAAGGCATATGTTCACACTTCAAACGAGTTATAAAATTTATCGCGATGTAAAGCATTGACGAATAATACCTGCGGGTAGTCCGGGTGAGAGTCCAGGGAAGTGTCCCCTCGGACAGTAACTGTCTCAGTAGTAGGCGGGTCGGCAGCTGAAGTAGAAGCAGAAGCGGGGGCAGCAGCAGTGGAAGGGCTAGCTGTGGTGGAGGTGGAAGTAACTGGGGCTGGTGTAGCCTTGACTAGTCGACGACCCCGGCCTCCATCTCTGGAACGCAAAGCAGCGGCCCGCTCTCGGACTGTGTAAGGAACTAAAGCAGCTCTGAAGGCAGCTGAGGCTGCTGGTGAGTGTGCCACAGGTGTAGAAGTGGTGGCAGAAGTGGTGGCTGGAGTAGCCTGAACTGAGCTCCCAGCTGAGCTGGCTGGAGCGTAAACTGTCCCTGCAGCTGAAACAAGGAAGACTGGGGCTGCAGTGGTGACTAGAGTGGAGCTAGTGGCAACGGCAGGGCCACCGACTCGCTCAAAGACGGATTGGAGGTGGTACTGGCAGAAGGTAAAGTACTAGACTCCATCCTGTAATCAAAGCAAGGGACATGATAAGAAAGAATGGCCGCTAACCGTGGCTAAAATAACGCGTTAACCAGCATGTGACAGCATGTAAGTCCCTAAAAGTCGAAAAAATCGACTCTACAGCATAGCATTCCCAACAATCCTCAACAAATTCGAAATGGCAGCACATGAGTGGTGATAATGTGACAACGTAATGACTGCTAATGGAGGCTAAAACAAAGATGAAAACTGCATATGGAAGCATGTAAGACTCCTAGCAGTCGAAAATTCCGACTCACAGTACAAGATTTCCCAGCAATTCACAGCAAGTAATGGCGATAGGGGACGGAAAAAGCAGTTAACAACAGTAGTAAGTAAGAAAGAACTGAGGTTAAACAAAGCAAGGCAGCATAAAGACCGTCTGACAGTCGAAAAAGTCGACTTAAGAGCCCTAATCGCGGAAATATCGCGCAAAATTCGAATTAAGCAAGCAACAACATCAAGGAATTGGGATAAGATCATCAAGCAGCTAATTAAGGGCATATAAAAGCAATTAAGTCGAAAAAATCGACTGAAAATGGATTTTCGAAACCCTACATTACCTCTACCTCATAAAATTCGAAATAATTGAAATTAAAATGCAAGAGGAATGAAGAAACACTTACTTGATGATAGACGACCTACAAATGCAAATAATCCTCAAGAATTAAGCAAAAACAAACGATTTTTTCAGTCGAAAAACCGCAACCCTAAATCCCTTTTTAAAACCGCGAAAATGGACACAAATAGGGATGAAATTAAGGGGCTTTTGAAGATTAAAATGCAAGCAATGAAATGTAGGTGACGGATTTGGTGATTTGGGCAAGAAAATGGGGATTTGGGGAAGAAATCAATCGCACAAAAGGGGAGTGTTAGTCGAAATTTAGGGAAGAATGAATTAGAAAAGGAATTAAGGAGTTTAAGTTAGAAAACTCCCTTGTCCTGCTCAATTCCACTCGATCGAGTGGTTTTAAACCGCTCGATCGAGCACTGTTGATCCTCTAGCTTCCTATCGAGTAAACTGTTACTCGATCGACCATTCCCTTATTTGGCTTTACTCGATCGACTGGAAAAACAGCTCGATCCACCATATTTTCACTCGATCGAGTACAAAAAGTACTCGATCGAGGACTTCCTCTTGTAGACTCTTGAATTTTCGTCTTTTCTTCCTTGAATTGCGTGAAGCTTCCCCAAACCTGCATAAAAACACATCCAAAAGTTTCCCAAAATACCAAATACGCAAAAACACAGTCTATAGTCTTATGTCTATGCTAAAAATTGTCTAAAACTAATTGTCCTAATTAAAACGCAATAAAACAAAGTCAGAAGAAATTCAAAAATTGTCTATTACAAGGTGTTACACGGGGCATTTCCCCGTTTAATTCCCATATAATTTCAGTAGCCCCTTCGTGGGCTTCTGACTGGAGGACGTCACCTCAGCAACACTGACTATCCTCTTCATCTTCCATGAGCATGGGTTATCACTTGAAACGGGAGGAGGAGAGTAGCTCGTATCCACGTAAGCATCGGCTTTCCTCGTCCTTGCTCCTCTATCACTGTCTTTGGTATCCTTTCTTCCAATTTGATTGATAATGGTTGCACCATGTCCTTTGACAGTCCCGTCCTTGCTTTCATCTGTACCTGCAGTAAGGAAAACAGACGAACTTTCCTCCTTTTTGCTCTCAATCTGAGGCGGAGGGTCAACAATAGCGGTACAATTCTCCAAACTTTCATTTGGAGTGTCAATAATTGGAATAATAGAAGAGAGAGCATTGCAAGGTTGGGCTTGCATGGGAGCTCTCCGGAACTTGGACTGATCAAAGATCAACTCCTCGTCCCCCACCTGAAAGGTCAAAGTCTTCCCCGTGACTTCTATAACTGCACGGGCAGTGGATAAAAATGGTCTTCGGGGATGTCTAAGACGACAAAATCAACGGGAATAAAGAACTTCCCGATTTGAACAGGTACGTCTTCTACTATACCTAATGGCCGTGATAGACTACGGTCGGCCATCTGGACGGTCATGTTGGTGCAACTCAGTTTTGTCAAACCAAGTCTCTTAGCCAGAGACAAAGGTAAGACACTTACGCTAGCGCCTAAATCGCACAGCGCATTATCAATTAATTGCATACCGATATGACACGGAATCGAAAAACTACCCGGGTCTGATTGCTTAGGGGGTAGCTTATTTTGAAATAGGGCTGACCCCACCTCAGTCAAAGCTACGGTCTCACTGTCATTAATAGTCCTCTTACGTGCTAAAATTTCTTTCATAAATTTTAAATAAGAGGGTACTGTAATACCCGCCCTTTTAGGGATCCCTTTGACCAGCGTTGACTGTCCTTGGGAGCGGGAGTAACCTTAGGGAAGTGTGTCAAAACCATCTTGGGCTGCGTTTTAAGAGTGATACTCGATAGAGTAGAGGCCACTCGATCGAGTAGCTAGGGTACTCGATCGAGTAGGGGGCCACTCGATCGAGTAGGTTGGGTACTCGATCGAGTGCCTGGTTTTCAGCGGGGGATTTATATCGCGTTTTGTTAAATCCGCAAATCACTTTCGCCACTTTCCTTCTATCCTTCAGCCGCCTCTTTCCCTTCCCTTCACCTCAAAACCTCCATGGAAGCCTTTGTGAAGATCCTTGTGCCTTAGAAGAGCGCCCTTTGAGTCGGGTAGCGGTCTTTTGCCTTGTCTCTCCCTAATAGGTATGTCATAGTCATCCTCCGTGCCTTTGTTTCCATAGTTAGGGTTTTGCTTGTAGTAATAGATATTTGCATGGTGGTAATAGGCTTTGCTTGTGCGCTGGATGCTGTGTTTGTCGACATGGGTTGGTTGCGGATGCGTAAAGGTAGGTTCGCCTACTCAGTAGCTGTAGATCGTCTAGTGTGTCGGTCGTTGTGATAGTATTGTGGTTGCTTGACGTAGTAATTGTACTGTATTGTGTGGTGGTTGTGGTTGTGATCGTTGTGATGGTTCTCGAGATGCGTTCTCGGCTGAGTGGGGTCGCTTGCGGGAGTGACTTCACGCCCTAGTTTCGCCCTTCGTGGAACCCGCCACGAAAGGGGATGTGCACATTAATGAGCAGGGTTATCGCTCGTATGATGAGCGGGGCTTAGGTGGGAACGGCTGCGGTCCCCAGCGAGGAGGTCCGGTGGACGATCGATGGTTGGTTTGGTTGGATTATGGTGATTGTGGTTGAGGTGGATTCGTTGTTCGTGTTGTTGTTTGTAGTTGTCGTTGTCTTGTTTCATCTCAGTACTGACCTTGTGTGGTTGTTTGTTTGTTATGTGTCTGCCGTGATCCCTTATGGTGAGCAGTCGGTCTTAGCAGGTGTTGATGTCGTGGATAGCCGGAGTCCGGGCAGGGATGAGTCTTCACGAGATATGAGGGTCATAGTGTGTAGTCTTTGAGTTGTACCTTGTATTGTATTTTGGTTTGAATCACTTGTAATAAAGCTTAATAGTTCTTTTATTGACGTTTGATATTTACTTACCTCGGGCAACCGAGATGGTAACGCCCTTATATGCTAAGGAAGGCCTAGTTAAGGCTCCTCTGAATATCGGGGTGTTACAAAGTGGTATCAGAGCGACGATTTTGGAACCTGTAACAAATGAACATAACGAATGTAGAGAGTCTAATAAAATGAACCTGGTGTATGTGTAATGGGAGCCCCGGCTGATGCTAGATTTTGGGTGAGTAGGCGCCCTCATTTCAAAATCTTGGCCCCATGGCACTTAAGCCGATCACGGGATGGGAATGTGGAGTCCGTGTCTCAATGTGTACTAGGAATGTTAATTGTGCCGGAGCTACCTCCGGTTAAGTTTTGTTAGAATTAGTGGCGGTGTGATAGTAATGTTGGATTGAATATGGTAATTGTTAATGGAGTTATGAGTTCTTTGAATGATTTGTGAGCCTATATGATAGCTATGTGATGCGTGACGAGATTCCTCGTCATGGAGATGCGTGAAAGTGTGCATTTGCGTGTGTAATATGAGTAGCAAACATGTAAGGGTTTGTCGTAAAACTAATGACAATTATAGTATGGATGAGTAATAATTCGAATCACGATATATGGTAATGTGTATATGCTCTATTAGTTAGTTAGAATTTTTCCGCTGCGAAATATTGAATTATGCAAAATAGATTGCTTAGAATAACATGTAAAGCATAATTGATTAAGTGATTGGCAAAGTATATAATTATGTGATAAGTAAATATGGGAATTAATGTGAACTATACGTTTCAAGTTGATGTAAACACGAGTTTAGTAATGGCATGTAAAGTAGGTTTAAATGTAATAAAATAACACGGCTAGGTTTATACATAACTCGGTGACGGGTAGACCGAGTTGGGTAATTTGTATAACGTAACGTGATATGTCTCTCAGTTGTTGGAGAGTTGTATTTTGTGTGACGATGGTTATAAAACATGATTGAATGCGATAATTAGTGTCAAGTTCCGAACTTAGTTGGAATCGACACGCGGTGTTGTTTTTGCAGGAATCTTCAAAGCTACTTCGTATTCTTGATCGAGTACTTAACTATACTTGACCGAGTGCGAGTGCTTACTTGACCGAGTAGACCTCACTCGATCTAATTAGGAAGCTATGATGTCGGGATGTGGGAAAATTCCCTTGATTACTCGATGATTTAGCTCCTACTCGATCGAGTAGGGTGGTACTCGATCGAGTACCCCAGGCACTCGATCGAGTAGGTTACTGTACAGTGACTTCTACGGGTTTTCTTAAAACCCCTAATCCTCCTATATCTTCTTCTTATTCTTCTATATTTCGACACTTTTACACATAAACCACTCTCAATCTCCTTTTTCCTCTCAAATCCTCTCTTTCTCTTGGGTTGGTAGTGATTGTTAGGGGTGATTTTGCTTGGTTAATTCGTTTCTTTATCTTACTAATCAATCAAGGTATGTAGTTCTTCTCAATTTATGTGATTTGTTATTTTGAATATGTCAAAATAGTGTAGTAATCTGAAATTTTCGATTATAATGATCAAATTGGTGCTTTTAATTGTTGAAATATGATTCATATGTCTTCTTTTCATGGTTGTTGGTGATTATATGTTGTAAAATTAGATTGGAAATTGCAATAGTTGAACCCGAAATTTCTAGGGTTACAAATTTGAAATTGATTTTTGATTGTTTTACTTTGATTAGATGATGGAATTAAGTACTATACATTGTGTACATCATGTGGAAGTATGAATTTTGATGATTATCACCTTAGAAAGTTGCCTTAAAACTCCGTCTTAAAAGTGTCTTATGAGAAATTCGTGACTGAGAATGAGAAAATTGATGTTGTAATTGGCAATGTAAGCATAAATAGGATTCCAATATGATAAAAGAAACAATGATTGATGAATACATGCCACAATTCTCACAGCTGTAAAGACCGTCTGAAAATTTTGATTGAGTTGTTTTACATAATAGTGAAGGTGATATTGGTTTGTCATATATTATTCTTTCTCTTGCATTAGCGACATGTAGTTTGCAATGTAAATGGAACAACCTTTAGAAGCATGCTAGGGTATTCAAATTGCTGAGTATATGTGTCCACAGGCCAAACTTTCGTAATTATGGTTTATAAGTGGCTACAAACTGAGATCATAGGATAAAATTGAGGCAACTATAGATGATATATGAATACCTAGCGAAACATCTAAGTTTAATGACATTAACTATGAGCCTCGAGTATGGAATTGGTTAGCAAGTTAGTGAAGTTGCTGATTGTATAAAACTCGAATTGTGTAAAGTGTATGCCAACATGTCTTATACAAATTGCTTGAGCTTATATGTCAAAAATTGGAAACTGTTGATAAACATGTGCACTTACCTTAATATTCAAGTTTAATAACATGAATTATGTGCTTCACATGTCAAAATCGTTGGGAAATTCTGTGCTTAGCTGGATATGCGAATTCAAGTTACATGAATTAAGTGTTTGGATGTTTATACAAGTTGCTTGGACTTATGCCTAAAACAGATGCCGAGACTAAACCTTGGAACCCGTCAGAGTAAACGGGGAAGGGTTGATCCACTTGAGAGGGGGGAGGCTAGTGGACCGGTAGTACCCAGATCTCGAGTACCCTTCTGTTGTCTTTGTTGACTTTAAGCAAAGAGAGCGTTTTGTAGCTTTACAAAAACGCAAGATGAGACCCACAAAGTGTATAGACACCGGTGTGCTAGAGGAGTTGGAAATAGAGACGGATGTCCGTCATATATTCGAGACCTTGGGTTTTATTGGGTTGTACCGACTGAGGAAGCACACTTACCCTTTTCTTACCCTAGAATTCATGAGTTCCTTTAACTATGACCCGGCGGGTCAGACTGTGGAGTTCAGACTGATGAATACCAGTTTCCTTTTGACCATGGATTTGTTTGCCTCTCACCTTGGGTTGGCCAAGCCTCCCAAGGACTCCATCACCGACATTCCAGTTGAATGCGGCGTCTGCCGCCTAATGCCTTGCTTGACTGGGAAGCAAGCTCCCACCGCGAGCAATATCTTTGATTAATGACGTCAAAGACATCACCTTGAGAATCTTTCTCCGTTCCCTTTCAAACCTCCTCTATGACCGAAAAGATATCAGTAAGTTGAATAACCATGAGGTTTTACTTTTGATGTCGTACCTCAATCCGGAGCGGGCCAAGAAAGTGGTCTTTAATGCTCCTTCCATAGTTTGTCTTTGCTCTTGCCTTGATGGCTTCCTCTAATTCTCGGTACTGAGTTTGTGGTGCCATTGCCACTCGGTTAGAATGAAAAGCTAACCTCCTTTGAGGCTTCTTCGAGTACGTGCCTCTAGTTACCCCCGTGCCTACCATGGATCGTGAGTACTATCTCGACTGAAATGGTTGAGAACCTTGGCCGACGGTAGCCTAGCGTGGAGGGTGCTTGGCATGAGTTGGATGAAGATTCCAGCTCCTGAGCACCTCCCACCACAGAGCCCTTGGAGCGCGGTGGTGACTGTGGATGGGGACGATGAGGAGGAGGAGGAGGAGGATGAGGACACACCCGCCACCTGCAGACCTATCTCATTGATGGCACGATCCTCCAGGAGATGCCGGAGCCGACGAAGGGCGAGAATGCGGAAGTTCAGAGGGTGGAGAGACCCAGAGTGGTGAGGGGACCCCGTCGAGTGAGGGAGAGGGCCCCGGAGGCTAGGCCACAGCCAAGAGCACCACCGCAAAGAAGAAGCAGCCCTTCCCGTACTACCCTTACCTCGACACCGGGAAACGCGATCCGTTACCTAGCAGAGAGAGTGTCATCTACCTTGACACTCCGGAACATGCATGAGATGGCGTACACTCAGGGGATAGGGACCGAGGGACCGCATCCAGTCTGGTGGAGTGGCGTTGGGAATTACTCGGGGGTTTTCCATGCCTACGGGGTGGAACAATCGACATGGGGAGCACCTCGGTCCTTCCTTATGGAGGCTTGACGCCTTGGTACGTGGGCCGGGGAGCAGGAGCAGGGGGTGATGCGGGAGTAGGTTCATCCGGAGGTGGTGGTGGTGATGATGAGGTGATGTTGAAGAAGAAGAAGCGAAGCAAGAGCAGGAGTGATACTCCTTGTTTTTATCTTCGTTCGTGATTGTTGATAGTAGTTGATGTTAGATGGTGGTATTGTTGTTAGACTTTGATAGTTGTTTCCTTTTATTTTGAGACTTAGTTGAATGCATGCGATTGGCCATATAAGGCCGAATTTGACATTCTAACTGTTTTGCAGGGTATTAGAAGTCGGGGAGTCGTCCCGACTCGATTTTATATGTCAAGTATGCGCATTGGTGTTAGCTTGTGACAGATTTATGAGGAGTTGGTTTCTGTAGGTACTCGATAGAGTACCCGTACTCTATCGAGTAGCTGCAGGATGACATGAGAAAGAGCATTTTGATCTCGGGCTACTCGATCGAGTAGCCAAGACACTCGATCGAGTAGCATGGCACTCGATCGAGTACCTAAACATACTCGGTCGAGTGACACTTTATTCAGGAGGTTTTCGAAAATTAAAAAGGTCCAATTGTTTTATAATCACGATTTTAATGTTTAAAGTAGTTGTGAGTGCGTAGTAACACATTTGAACCGTTAACTTCATATGTTACAAGTCATGATTGAAGTTTTATAAGCGTATCTGTCACAATTAGTGAGGCGGTAATAATTTATTGTTGCTTTTATTTTGTATGCGCCTTTTTACGATCTATTTATCGGAGTTGTAGCTTCTCGTACTTTTGTGCTTACCATATTAATACATGTTATCAATCGGTGGCTTGTTATTCCGGTGGCATGTGTATGATTTTAACTTAACGAGGGTATAATTAGCGAATAATGTCCATAATAAATAATATGGTTATCTTTAATGATTCGGATACAAGTAGTAAATTATATACGTGATAATTTGGGGGTGGTGAACTTCGGGGACGAAGTTCCTTTTTAGAGGGGAAGAGTAATGTCGCGGAGTAAAAAGGTTGTTTTGAATAAATGTTTTGCGTTTATAACGTTGTCGGTAGTTGTTTACAATGTTGTTGATGTTATGATCTGCTTTAGCATAACGAGTTATCTTAGTCCTTTAATATGAAAGTGAGTGTGGTTGTATGTTTTATTATGATGGAATCACGTTGCCAAATAACAAGGCGGTAGTAGTTACACCACATGAAACGTTGATATGAGACATGTTCTAGATCGACAATTTGATAATTGTTATGGTATGTGGGGAGATCACGAGTGACGTTTCGCATTGCAAGTTGGACGTTTTATATATATATATAAAATAACGGTTGACTGTGATAAAGTTTGCATGATAGTGTCAAGAGTCGATAGGTATAAATGTGGTCGGTGATGATGATGACATGCGGGGGGGATGGTATTTTCAAGAGGTATTGGTTTGGCCGGGAAGTTTGGTAAGGTCGTGTTGTTTCCATGTCGTGCGGGAGATAGGTGAGGTGAACTTCGGGGACGAAGTTCTTTTTAAGGGGGGAAGACTGTAATACCCGCCCTTTTAGGGATCCCTTTGACCAGCGTTGACTGTCCTTGGGAGCGGGAGTAACCTTAGGGAAGTGTGTCAAAACCATCTTGGGCTGCGTTTTAAGAGTGATACTCGATAGAGTAGAGGCCACTCGATCGAGTAGCTAGGGTACTCGATCGAGTAGGGGGCCACTCGATCGAGTAGGTTGGGTACTCGATCGAGTGCCTGGTTTTCAGCGGGGGATTTATATCGCGTTTTGTTAAATCCGCAAATCACTTTCGCCACTTTCCTTCTATCCTTCAGCCGCCTCTTTCCCTTCCCTTCACCTCAAAACCTCCATGGAAGCCTTTGTGAAGATCCTTGTGCCTTAGAAGAGCGCCCTTTGAGTCGGGTAGCGGTCTTTTGCCTTGTCTCTCCCTAATAGGTATGTCATAGTCATCCTCCGTGCCTTTGTTTCCATAGTTAGGGTTTTGCTTGTAGTAATAGATATTTGCATGGTGGTAATAGGCTTTGCTTGTGCGTTTGGATCTTTGTGTTTGTCGACATGGGTTGGTTGCGGATGCGTAAAGGTAGGTTCGCCTACTCGCAGTCGTAGATCGTCTAGTGTGTCGGTCGTTGTGATAGTATTGTGGTTGCTTGACGTAGTAATTGTACTGTATTGTGTGGTGGTTGTGGTTGTGATCGTTGTGATGGTTCTCGAGATGCGTTCTCGCCGAGTGGGGTCGCTTGCGGGAGTGACTTCACGCCCTAGTTTCGCCCTTCGTGGAACCCGCCACGAAAGGGGATGTGCACATTAATGAGCAGGGTTATCGCTCGTATGATGAGCGGGGCTTAGGTGGGAACGGCTGCGGTCCCCCATCTGGCGGATCTGGTCCGGTGGGATCGATGGGATGGTTTGGTTGGATTATGGTGATTGTGGTTGAGGTGGATTCGTTGTTCGTGTTGTTGTTTGTAGTTGTCGTTGTCTTGTTTCATCTCGTCATCGACCTTGTGTGGTTGTTTATTTGTTATGTGTCCGCCGTGATCCCTTATGGTGAGTGATCGGTCTTAGCAGGTGTTGATGTCGTGGATAGCCGGAGTCCGGGCAGGGATGAGTCTTCACGAGATATGAGGGTCATAGCGTGTAGTCTTTGAGTTGTACCTTGTATTGTATTTTGGTTTGAATCACTTGTAATAAAGCTTAATAGTTCTTTTATTGACGTTTGATATTTACTTACCTCGGGCAACCGAGATGGTAACGCCCTTATATGCTAAGGAAGGCCTAGTTAAGGCTCCTCTGAATATCGGGGTGTTACAGGTACCTTAGTCAGCAATTCAGTGAACGGCACGGAGACTTCCAAGCTCTTCAAAAGTTCGACAAATTTGCCAAACTGTTGATTAACTTTGGTATTCTGCAGCCGCCTCGGGAAGGGAACCGTGATTGGTATCTCGAGTCCCTGTTTCTCTCTTCCAACGTATCTTTCGGTGCAAGTTCAGTATCCTTTGGACGCTTCTTACCTCTCGAACGAGGTCTTTCCGGTGATTTCTCGCTTAAACGAGCACTAGCAGGCTCTCGAATAAGCTTCCCGTCATCAATACTGCTCGATCGATCAACTTCTTCACTCGATCGAGCTGTTTCTTCTTTAACAGCAGTCGATCGAGTAAAGTTTCTACTCGATCGACCAATCTCATTATCTGCTTCACTCGATCGAGTAGGAATTCTACTCGATCGACCAGTTTGGTCCTCCTGTTCACTCGATCGAGTGGAAAAGTCACTCGATCGACCACTATCATCCTCAATTCTGCTCGATCGAACACCAGTCTTCAGTCGATCGAGTAACTGCTTTGTCGTGAGCCCTTTTTTCTCGACAGATTAATCGTTCACCATCGGTAATGGCTTCCCTAGGGTCGATTTCTTCACTACGGTCCCTCATAAGAAAGACCGCTTCTCAATTCTATCGGGTTTACCGTCTCATGTGGGTTCTTCTCATTTTGAGTCGGTAATTGACCCGCTTTCTCGAGGATTGATTTGCGACAAGTTGGGCAACTTGAGTCTCAAGTGCCTTAAATGACGCGTTTCTTTGTTGATTTTGTTGATCATTCATTTGCAATTGCTTCGATATGGCTTGCATCATGGACTTAAGCTCACCCATTTCACTCACCCCACTAAAAGATGATGCACCTTGGTTAGGAGGGTTGAAAGAAGGAGGCTTCTGATAGCCTTGTTGATTCTTGTGTGGAGGAATATACGGCTGATGCGGAGGGGCAGTGGGATTGAGTACATTCTGACTACTCCACCTCAAATTGGGGTGGACATTCGGCTCGTAGTAATCGTTGTTATTCGCCTGTAGTGTTGGAAGGCGCATTGCTCAAAAGGACTGGGACAATGATCCGAGACATGCCCCTCTCCTCCACATCTTCTACAGACGAAAGGACCGTCTGTCATAGCATTAACCCGATACATCCCTCCTTGGAAGCTCCTCCTAGCTCATACTTGTCAAACCTTGCAGTAAGAGCTTCAAGCGCTGTGATGTGAGAAGAAGATTCAGCTGACTCTTCTTTGATTTCCTCTCGAGTTCCCATATTCACCTTATGGATGGCCAAATCATCTATGATCTTCCAAGTTTTGACAAATCGGCCATTGGTCGCAGATCCAAAATAGCCCCTCGATCGTCGTATGGACCATTATAGAAATGCACAAGCTCCATTTTTCGAAACCATGGAGCGGTATGGTACGCACTAGCTTCTTAAATCGAACCCATGCTTCGTGAAAGTTCTCGTCAGGCCCTTGTTTGAAGCTCGTTATCTGAGCTCTAATGGCAATAGTAGTCCTCGATGCGAGAAAAGTACTTCTTATAGAACGCTAAAGCCGTGAATTCTAATCGGTTATACCGTGAGCGGCTCGGTCCAAATCCCTATACCACTCCTCGCAAAGATCGCGGAGTGAGAAGATGAACATGGTTTCTTTTATCCGATCCATTGTCACGCCAAAGCAGTGGGGGTATGGAGCAACAATAATCAATAAAAGTCTCCATGTGCTTCGCTGCATCCTCGTTTGCAGCCCCACCGAACTGATTCTTCTCAACCATATTAAGGTAAGAAGGTTTTGGCTCGAATTTCCTGGCTTCCCCTGGTAGCTCGAACCCCTTGTAAAGATACTGTTTGTGGGTTCAGAATGACCGGCAATGGTCGCTTCTTCGGCCATTTCGGGAAAGTCTGGAAAAATAACGGTTTCAATCGATGAATTGAAATCGGAGAAGACGGTGGATTGTCCTCGAACAGTTCGTTCTCGTAAAAGTTGGAATGAGAACTAAACTCTTCCTCGAACTGTTGATCTTGAAACAATCTCCTCTTTACGTGCAAAGATCTTTCAATCTCAGGATCGAATGGTAGTAGTGGACCACCCTGCGACCTGCGCATAAGAAGAAACTACAACAGAAAATAAGAATAGTCTAAGGAACGGGTGTCCCTTAGACTGGAAAGGACTAAAAATAAAGCAACTAATAAATTGAACAATTGCCTCCCCGGCAACGGCGCCAAAATTTGACACGGCTATCGCAACCCTATCAAAGATAAAACCTAACTGTCTCAACTAAAATGTAGCAGAGGCAGTCGAGTATCGAATCCACAGGGAGGTAATGTAACTATAGCTGTCTATTTCTAATCCTATGGTAACAATTGGGGGTTTATTGAAATTGGTTCTTAAACTACGAAGTTTGAAAAGAAGAGAAATGAAATAAAGAGCAGTAAAGGCAATAAAATACGATTAAACTATCAAGAAGAGAGGGACATGTCGGGATTTCGGTTCACTACGGTAGTCCAATAACTCAGCTGTAAATGATTCAGACGAACTAATGTGAGACGGATGTTAAAAGGTCCTTTCGGTCCACTTTCTATCCTAAAATACCACTAACTTAACTTTCGTCCTCATTAGGGTAGTCTACTGTTTATAGCGGGCCTATTTAGTCCAATCTTTCGATCCAGGATTAATTTTGCTTGATTAAAGGTTGACATAGAAGCGTGCACTCAACTAGGTCGGGAATTACAGTTAAATTGCTATAGTGACAGAGTCTCGTGATTAATTCGTCTAATTCATCTACTAAATCGTCATCTTTCTACCGCAGATTCCCTAATCCCAACATGAAGGGAGTTTAGCTACTCATATCGGTGATTAAACTAATGAGACAAATTTCAAGAGAAAACATAATGAATAAACAATAAATCGCAATAATGAAAATTAGGGCAAAGGGAAGTAAGAACACAAATGAGAAATTAAAGCAAACAAATGATTATTATTAATAAGGAAGAGAAAGGAATTACAATCCAAGCGAATCCGGCGTAAAGAACACGAAATCCGAGTGAAATAATCCCGAAATAAAAGCAACAGTAGAGAAAAGCAAAGCAACGTACTAAAGTTACAGTAGAGAGTTTGATAATATGATAGATAATCCTAATTAACCTAGTAATGCGTGCTTAAATAGCAAACAAAACAAGTTTATGCGAAATAAAACATCACGCGGGCTAATTAAAGCCCAAACCCATAAAAACCACTCGATCGAGTGGATTAAAACCACTCGATCGAGCAACTCTTCAGCAGTTTCTACTCGATCGACTGTAAAGGCACTCGATCGAGTAGAGGGTCTTTGTGCAAGCTAAGGATCGAGTGAAAACCACTCGATCGACCACCAGAGGGCAAGAAAACCACTCGATCGACTTGTAAAAGAGCTCGATCGAGTACTTGACTTCATTTCAGCTCACGTCTGCGTCTAAGTGCCTCGTAATGCGTGCCACGACGCCTCCAAATGCAGTATCTTACTCTGGGACAATCCCGTCTCCTCTAAATGCATGCAAAAAGGACAAAAAGGAGTGTGGTTCCACTACTTTCGCGATCATTCCTACAAAAAGGACAAAATACACCAAAGTAGCCAATTCGGGGCAAAATACCATAAAAACAGTATAGAAATGCATAGAAATACGTGCTGAAATAGGCTAAAAAGACTATACATTAGGCACGTATCAACCATACTAAAAAAAGAAAAATCCGACAAAAATGAAAGAGTATTCATGCCAAAAGAAAATTGATAAAGATGCATAACCATTATTTTCCAATTTCATGCAGTGTTATTGATGATGTGAGTATGTCATTCTCTTGTAGTTTCAATACAAACACAAAACTAATAACTAAATAATATTATAATTTGTAACTATTAATTCAAAACATTAAAATGATAAAAAGGGAAATAATTCATTAAGTTCTTTATGTATTCTTTACCTACCAAATTTTTGAATAAAATGAAAATTAGGATTATTATAATATTTATATAAGAAAATTTTTGTAATTAATTTTCGCATTAATTTCAACAATTTATTCGAGGGAAGAAGAAAGATTTTGTGAACGAAAGAGCAGATAAAAAAAATTATGGTAACATAAATACAAAGTATAATAATGTTGATGGAACACAAAGAAACCATCCCATAAATAAAAGAAATAATGATTAAATAAATAGGGCAATTGATATCAAAGTTATGAGAGGAAACCAAAAAGTTTGTATTAAAGTTTTTTTTATTTATTTGCAATTACTATATTTTTATAAAATTTTGTACTTATTTGTATAACTTTTAAATAAATAAATAAATGAATGTGTAATTTTTGAAAATTAAGTTTAGCAAATACCAAAATAAAAATATATATCATGTTCAACCAACATTTTATCAAATAAAATTAAAAAAATCAGCCTAAAAAAATCTTAATCGATTCATAAACATGTTCAGTTACGGAAACTTTAATTGAAATGTCAATTTTAATTATAACATATGAAACTTAGATGTGATTTGTAAAGTTTAAATCTTGAAATTTTTTTAATTCATGAAATATTTAACTTACACAATTAATTTATTACGGAGTAATATAGATATAATGATGTATTTTTAAGGAATTTTAGTTAATTTATATAGGGTATATTGATAAATACTACCAATTTTAATCCTCTTTTTCATAATCAACCTTAATTTTCAAAACCCTAATTTTATCTCCCCTATTTTGATTTAGATTTATGTAACTTGATACAAAAAAAATTGTTGCGGTGATTAGTGAGGTTAGAATTTGTAATTATCACTTGATAATACTATGAGAATTAACATTGTAATTTAGAAATTTGAGGATTTATTTAATCTTTTAGAGGGATAGAAGAAGAAAGAACTTGTTTAGTTTTTTTACATGTGAATTTTTAGTATTTGACATTATTTAAAATATTTAGTGTTTTTATTTAATTTTTAAAATTTTGTTTATTGTATTCAGATTTATTACACGTTTTTACCAAAAACTTTCTTATTATTAATACTTGATTCACTTTTAAGGTATTTCAGAGTCTTAAGTTTTACTTCGGTTTTCAAAATTGTTTTAATCTTTCTTGTCGATCTAAATTCTAAGTTTTTTATAAAAGAAATTTGGACTTCGATTTTAAAACCTATAAATGTACCTTGACTTTTGTTTTATGTTTCACTCCACTTTTGTTTTTTCACTTTTTCTTTTCTATATTTTCACTTTTTGAGGTGTGCGATCATCCATGGACTGTTCTAAAAGATGTTTCATGTCAGCCGACCCAAATTATTTTGGGATTAAGGCTATGTTGTTGTTGTGTTGAAAATGTATGAAAAAAGTCTGTGAAATAGTAAAATTTGTACATGAATGAGTAACTACGTTATTTTAAAACACTGATATTCTCCTTAGGAGTGGAAATTATTTATTTCACTCTTGAATAAAACTGATATGTGATCACCTTATGATATATTATGAAGTAAATGGACGAATCCTTCTTTTTATTTTACTACTAAGAAAATAAAAACTCTCTTAATTTTCCCTCCAAAAGGCATCTACCTAAACAAGGACATAAGTAAAATTTTCTTTCAATAAATTAGTATCTTTTGAATGAATATATTCTTATAATTAAACTCTAATCTTTTAATTAAATTCTTAATTATTATTTTTCATTAAAATAAAATAAAGTTAGTATTAAATTATAAACTATAAGTTGCTAAATTTTTCAGTAATGCAATAATTATTACTGTAAAAAATAACCTGACACATAATTACTATTAGTTTCGTGACAAAAAAAAAAAACAAATTCATTAAAAAAAAAGCACAACTTAATATCTTTGGCGAGTTCTCCATTTCAATATTTTTGTTTCATATCAAAATAAAATGGAGTTAAATATTAAATATTAATGAGGTACAGATTTAAAGAATACAAATAATACGCTAAAAAATAAAAATAAAAACTCTTTATACCGTGCATGAATTGTGTGGGATCAATACTAGTAATACATAGAATTTGAAAGTTAAATATTTTGCCACCCTTAAAGGGAATAATTGATTCGTAAGTTGAATTATAGCACATCAAAATGATATTGAGTAGGCATGTGATGTAATTGACTTAAATGGTTTCTATATGTGGAGCTCAAAAATTTATTGTAACACCCCAATTATCCGGTCAAGATAATTGAAGGCATTACCATCTCGGTTTCCCGAGGTAGTGTTTCAAAACTCCAATCAAAGAACATTTTATAAATAAAAGGTTTAATGAATTGCATAACCATAACGAATAAATAAATGAAATACAACTCGTCTATGACTATATCGTCTACCTAGTGACTAAGTACTCAACTCCAAAGTCCGTAGCGCGACCCGAATCCCGATCATGTCAATAAGTCAAACATGTACTCAACATGCTCCCATATGATCGGAAATATCATATGGATCGACACAGGCCACCCCAGAAATAGGTGACAATTACACAGGCACACAACACTTCAGTTTCAATAAATAAAGTGCGACACAACTCAAAGTGTGTGAGTATGCAACATGCCTATGATATGAATGAAACACCAATATCCAACCATCACACCGGTACCGGGACCCGTCCAGACATACTCACAACCACTGGTGCCAGGAACAAGTCCACGACATCACACTCACAAAAGGTACTCGGAACACGTCCGTGGTACCGGGCATGAGAGCGACTCGGATCCCCTGCCAGACGTCGTGCCTCACCCACACGAGTCCCTCCAAACTCAAGCCATTAATGTGAACATCCCTCTTGGAGTGGGAAGCTCCAAGAGGCGACTCAAGCGGAATATGGTCTCCCAACCGCCTTCCGTCTCCACAACAACCACCATATCGTCACAAACCTCCAATACACAAGATAATTATAACAAATGCAAGACAACACTTTATATGCCAAATACCGACTCATTACATCATCTTAATCATCATTACATTTTGATACACAATAAACATAATGCTTATCCCCTTTATGACATGATTAGTGACTAAACATGTTATCATGCAATTATTCTAATTAGGTGAGATTAATTACAACATTAACCACAAAACATGTAACAACCACAATATTGAAACCGAGTAGGATTAATAACCTACCTCTTAGCATACTCCATAAGCTATTAGAAATCACCAAGGATCCATCATATAAAACCGTCTCATCCTACATATATTACATAATAACTATCACAAAGCATTCTACAAGAACTAATAATACTAATTACTCTCTAGTTACTCCACCTAATTAATCAATCCCTAATTAAAATCCCATAATACAACTACTAGCAAGGTTAGGGTTTACTAGTTAAAGAACAAAGGGAAAAGATGAGTATAAACTTACAAGTGTCACAGAATGAGCAAGAACAAGAATTAGGGAGTGAATCTTCAAAGGAATGAACTAGATCTTGTGGGTAATGTGTAGTGCATAGTTTAATGGTTTTAGAGAGATAGAGGGATAAGGTTAGACCAAAGAACACCCGATCGATTAATAGAACACTCGATCGAGTAGGACTATACTCGATCGAGTAACAGAATACTCGATCGAGTACACGCCATTTTGATAAGCACTGACCAGTTTTTGTAAAATAGCCATATCTCACTCGTTTCTTGGTTATTTTGGGCGCGTAACCTACTGTTGGAATCGTAAGAAAACAAGCTATCACCTTCAATTGTAATCACGCCAATATCATGTCTAGATCTTAAGTTATGACAGTTTTAAGACAACCCTTCTACATACAGGCATTATCACGTACAACTCCACTAAGTCTAATATAGGTTATACTCGCTCCACTTGGTCTACTCGGTCGAGTGAACGCCTTAGAAACTAAGAGGTATTACATTTATAATATAACTTCGGTATATATATACTCAGTTAGATGTGAGTCGGACATAAAAATTTATAATATAATTCAAATTTTTTTAAAAACTCATAAACGTTGCATATAAGTCTCAATAAGATTTAAGTAGGTTGTATTACCTCTATAGTTTAATCTTTTTATTGCAAAAAAAGAAAATAGAAACAAACTTCTACTATTCACATTTTAAAAAGTCTTTCTCTCTCTTATTCCTAGTGAGAGCTTTTCTCTCTTTTGAGAGCACTTCGTTTTCCCAAACAGCCACCCTTCTTCTTCAATTGTGTGTTTGTTTAACCCCAATTTTCTTCTGCAAATCGTTCATTTTATCCTTCCATATTCTTTCAATTATTAATAAAGTACTTGTCTGCTCTTTTTATCAGCTACTACCTACTTCAAATGATTGCAAAACATCACATTTAATTGGTGTCAAAAACCCTAATTTTAGTCTGAAAAAAGGGGAATTCCTTTCGTCTCCTTTTATTCCCAAAATCTTTTAGATTCCTGCATTAAATCTTCTTTTATATTCTTAATCATTTCTTTTCAGGGTGTTTAATTGGGGTTTTATTAGGGCGGCTCGAGGTTTTCCTTTCCAAGTGAAGTGTCAGTTCCTTTGCTGGGATTGGGGAGTATCAATTGAGCTCCCAGGGATTAGGTTTTTTGGGGGTTTTATTTCCCGTATATAATCCCTGCAAATGGGGTGGTTCAAATCACCAAATCACCAAACACAAACTCTTCTTTCTCAACAATAAACAATTTCCATTATAATCATATAAAAAATTATCTCCAAAAACAAATAAATAAGCTACCTTCACAGAATAAAATGGAGTTCGAAAATCAATTTGGACGTTTTGGAAATGGATGTGGAAATGGGGGTGCTGATGTTTACCAGAATATCTACAATCATCAAAACTTCCATCAACTGCATCCTAATGCTGACTTTAATCCCATGAACCCCTTACATGTTAATCTATGGAGGTTTCCAAGGTCTGGAGGAGTGATAAATGTTGATCCTGCACATATAGGGAAATCTAGAGAATTATGGGAAAAGTGTATTGTGGGATTTCTGGTGGATTATCGACTTTTTGAGGCTGAAAAAGTGAATGATGTTATTAGTAGGAAATGGAGTACTAAAGCAAGAGTAAGGGCTTTTAGGATGAGAGAAATCTATGTTTTCTGATACGTGCATTTTATATAGTCTTTTTAGCCTATTTTATGCACGTATTTCTATGCTTTTATCGTGGTTTTATGCTACGAAATGCCCCGAATATGCTACTTTGGGTTATTTTGTCTTATTTACAGGAATGGACCAGAAAGTAGTAGAATCAAGCCATTTACCGTCCGTTTAGCATGCATTTGGAGGAAGAGATGATTTGGAGCGGGAAGTATTGCTATCTTGGGATGCGTGAAGGTGTTTCGGGCGCTAAGAGGACAAGTCAAAGACCAAACTACAAGACCAACACGAGCTGGAACCAGGAATCACTCGATCGAGCACTTTCTCTTGGTCGATCGAGTGAACAGACGGAAGAACTGTTCGATCGAGTGGCCAACTGTTCGATCGATCACTTTCTCTTGGTCGATCGAGTAAACAGACGCAGGAACTGTTCGATCGAGTGACTTAACTGTTCGATCGAGCAGTTACAAGCTACTGGGCCTCAATTCACGTTAAACTTAGATTAGGTTTTATGTTTTAGGCTATAAATAAAAGGGGAAGCATCAGACGTTAGGGACTTCTTTCCCTCTCTTATTATTTTTCATATACACTGTCACTGTTACCTTTGTTCTACCTTCATTTTCCGGATCTCTTAATTTAGTAATTCCTTCTTCCTTTCTCTCTTTTTATTTAATGTTTATTATTCCCTCTCCCTCTTTATTTATTGTTCTTATTAATTTCATGTCTAGCTAATTCCCCTTAGTATGTTAGGATTAGGGAAGCCGTGGTAACAATGCTTTAATTGTATTAAATAGATTAGCCCTGCGATAAGAATTGTGTTAGGCAATTTAATTGTTATCCGGTCGAATGAATGCATGCAGGAGACCATAAACCTAGTTAACCCCGACCTAGATCGAAAGATTGGAAGGGAAGGCTTGCTTAATTACGATAGGGTATTGCAGTGAGGGCGAAAGTTAAGCTGTTTACACTCTAGGGCGGTTTAAGGACCGAAAGGTGACGACCATAGCTCTTCTTATCAATAGTCTAATCGCCTTAGTATTCCGATAGTATAAGATCCGATAGCGCCACGGTGGACCGACTCTAGCATACTTCCTTCCTCTTCTTTGTTAATTTCTCTTATTCATTTCCCTCGCTTTAGTCTCTAGTTAGTTAAATCAATTCAAAACCCCATTTCGTGACACCCGACGGCACCGAATTAAACAGGATAGATAGCAACTTAGCCTCCCCGTGGAGATCGACCCTACTTACCGCTGACTTCTGTTAGTAGTAACTTAGGTATTTATTTTTGGTACAGAACGACCGTATCAAATTTTGGCGCCGTTGCCGGGGAGGCGACGCTTTTTATCTATTTTATTTTGTTTGTCCTTTCGCCTCAAGGGAAGACTAAGTACCTTGAGGCTGTTCTTATCTTTTTCTTTAGTCTTTGTTTTGATAGGCTCACGGGTTTATTAGACAAAGCACGAGGGAGATTATCGAAGGGAAGGCTTGAGTACCTTCGATCCCTCTTGCCAAGATGACATCCGTCTCCCGACTAATTGCTCAGTTTGAAGCCCAAGCTGAGAAACCTGCTAGTTGGGAAAGGAAGAAGTCTTGGGGATGTGGTCCGCCTTGAGCACAATGCAGTGTAGTTGTGCCGCCACATCCACCCCATCAATGGCCACCGCAACAAGATCCTCGTGATATACAGAAAAAAGAAATCGCGGAGCGGAGATCCTTAGTTCTGGAATTTGGTAGACATATGGGTGCTCAAGTCACCGAAATTCTTGAGTTGTAGTCCGAAATTGCTCGGTTAACGATTGGGTTGGTTGCTCGGCAACCAAAGAGGTGTGCTTGACCAAGAGCGGTTTTTCCCATGAAGAACCCGCGTTGCCCAATGTTGAAAATGATTTCTATATTTCGGATGAGGACTTTCTATCGTATTTCAGAATGTATGCGGGGATATCGATCTTTGTGACGGGAAGAAAGTCCTCGATCGAGTAATATCGTTCTCGATCGAGTGACATGCATGAGGAAGGTGCTCGATCGAGCGATTTTGTTACTCAATCGAGTGAGATGCGGGAGGAAAGTGGTCGATCAAGTGATTTTTCTGCTCGATCGACTGAATTGGCCATTGGGAGCTTTAATTCGTCACTTGGGTTCATTTTGGATGACGAGTTTGACGATGATGAAGGTTACGGTGAACCTCCCTTATTCACGGTAAGTCGGATACACTTGAAGTCTGCGATTTACGGGATGGACTCCACCGAGGAGGTTGATGAAGAAGCTGAGACGGTAATTGCTCCTAGCACGGATGAGGTAATCCATTCCTTTGTCGGTGACTCCGTTAAGAGCGACCAACCCGAGGTAGTAAGCGATAATTTCATTATTGTTTGTTTTAACAAAGATATTGCCTCGTTTAATTTGTGCTCCTTCTTTTAATGCTACACCCTCTCATATGTGGACGCATAATTTAACGAATTTTCACCGTCCTTATCATTTCAAAATTGCTAATCTGAATCGGGACTCTTATATATCTATTGATTTGCTCGCGCTCCTTTATTATGTGGATAAATTTAGGAGCTCACATAGGAAATTTGTTAGACTCAAACGGTTGTTTAATTTCATTTCCTATTTCTTGATTCCACTTTGGTGCTACTTATCTTTGTTGTGTAGCACATGCGCAGCCTATTTTGACAAAGTTGTCGCGCTTTGAAATGTTTTGATTGTATTTGATTAGATAGGCTTGAAGAAAAAGAAGGTCGAGACCGGGACTGATCAAGTTAGCGCTACCCGGGAGGCAACCCGGCGATTTTATTTTGCTTTTTATTTACTTTCAGTTGTAATAAATGGTTTTTATACCATAAACTATCTCAGTATGCTTGTCTTGTTAGTTTGCGGCTGTTTTATTTGCGTTTTTGCAGGACTTACATTGAGAAGCACTCGATCGAGTAGTTTTTCTAGTCGATCGAGCACTTTTTGCTGATGAATCCACTCGATCGAGTGGTTAATCACTCGATCGACCACCTGCAGAATGAGAAACCACTCGATCGACCCAGATTCTTGTCGATCGAGCAGTTTAGATGGCCATGCTACTCGATCAGCCACTATCCCTTGCTATCGAGTCTATTTGACTTGGATCAGCTTCCTGAGACGATTTTCTGGGCCCTTAGCAACCTCCCATTTCATGGTCGGTTTGGGGAGGTCCCCTTATTCGCGCATTTTGTGAGTTTTTCCGCTTTTACTCTCTTTCTCTCTAGTTTGCATTTCCTTTCCATGTTTTGGTACAATGGGGGCATTGTACGGTTTGGTTTGGGGAGGTTATGCATCCATATCTGTGTCTGCATATTGATTTCATTGCATTTCTGTTATCACGTTTAATTTTCTGTTTGCACTGTTATTTATTTTTCTGTTTGCACTGTTATTTATTTCTATAAAAATTCAAAATTTCAAAAAATTTTAAAAAATTTCAAAAATTTTGCACGTTTATTTTAGCATGTAGGTTGAGTCGGAACGGTCGATTTCCGTGATGAAATTGCACTATATCTGTCTTTTTGCTTAAGCCTTGCATTAAACTGTTATCTTATTAGCTTTGTCTTATCGCATATCAACGAGTTAATGTTTAAATTTAGCTGAACGAATAGACTTGACCTGAAATTTTGGCAACCTACTTATAATTTCTAAGATTTAGAGCCTTATAAACTGGTGTCATTTATGACCGGTTTCATGTAGGATTGTGAGTAGTTACTCCTTGCATAACATGTATCATCAATTTGCACAAATATGAAATTCAATTGCTTTCTGCCGTCATACATTCGGGTTAGTGGTTGGTGTCACATGCAGGGAGGTGCTTACATTTCCCTTTCTTTCATTTTTACCCATTTAACTCCACATTAGCCAAATTTGCCAGTTGACCCTTAGCTACATCCAAATTTAGCCTGCCTTGTGTCAAGCTAGTTTAGATTGTTTTTGCGGTATATATTCCATTGTGCCAAGTTTGGCTTATATCTATCGTCTTGGAGTTGGTATTTTATGAAGAAAAGGAGGATGATGAAAGAAAAGAAGTGAAAAAAAAAGAGAAAAACAAACGTGAAAAAGAAAAAAAAAGGGGGAATATGAAAAATGAAAAAAAAAAAGAATTCGGAAAAGAAATAAGAAAAAGAAACCGAAAAATAAAGAAAGAAAAAAGAAGAAAAAAGAAAAAAGAATGTTGTTTGATGAGACGGTTTCTGCTCCTATGTTCTATCTTACATTATTTGAGGAGTATGTTTGGTTTGGTTTGGTGAGATTTTATGCCAATTGAAGGGCATGTGCTTAATCCATAATTGAGTTGGAAATGGATGTTGTCATATGGTTTTGTTTAGGTACTAGCTTGGCCGCCTATACCTCCACATTCCCATAAATGTTTTGCCTTTTCTTACCCATTGCCTCACTTAGCCATATTTTTGTAAGCCCTCGGCTGTGACAGGACCTTGTTTGGTTGGAATGTGTGTACGGTAGCTAGAATTGTCTATCATATTAGTTGCATGCATGTTATGTGGGTCGTAGTTTAGGTGAGCGACTATTTGTTCTTTCTCTCTTACATATATATGTTCACCCTTTGCTTCAGGAGAGAAAGAGTGGCCCGTGAGAGTCCATTATTAAAGGTCTTGCAAGGTCGACGGTTCAGCTTTATTTATAAACATCCTATAACTCGTTTGCATTTGACTGTCTTGCTTTAAGTGTTAGTTTGCTTGTATTAAATTGGCTTAAGTGGGCATTTGTAGCTAGCTCTGAGTTATCTTTTTCCGTTCCTTTAGTTGCATTTTAGTTTACTCGGGGACGAGTAAAGGTTTGGTTTGGGGAGATTTGATACGTGCATTTTATATAGTCTTTTTAGCCTATTTTATGCACGTATTTCTATGCTTTTATCGTGGTTTTATGCTACGAAATGCCCCGAATATGCTACTTTGGGTTATTTTGTCTTATTTACAGGAATGGACCAGAAAGTAGTAGAATCAAGCCATTTACCGTCCGTTTAGCATGCATTTGGAGGAAGAGATGATTTGGAGCGGGAAGTATTGCTATCTTGGGATGCGTGAAGGTGTTTCGGGCGCTAAGAGGACAAGTCAAAGACCAAACTACAAGACCAACACGAGCTGGAACCAGGAATCACTCGATCGAGCACTTTCTCTTGGTCGATCGAGTGAACAGACGGAAGAACTGTTCGATCGAGTGGCCAACTGTTCGATCGATCACTTTCTCTTGGTCGATCGAGTAAACAGACGCAGGAACTGTTCGATCGAGTGACTTAACTGTTCGATCGAGCAGTTACAAGCTACTGGGCCTCAATTCACGTTAAACTTAGATTAGGTTTTATGTTTTAGGCTATAAATAAAAGGGGAAGCATCAGACGTTAGGGACTTCTTTCCCTCTCTTATTATTTTTCATATACACTGTCACTGTTACCTTTGTTCTACCTTCATTTTCCGGATCTCTTAATTTAGTAATTCCTTCTTCCTTTCTCTCTTTTTATTTAATGTTTATTATTCCCTCTCCCTCTTTATTTATTGTTCTTATTAATTTCATGTCTAGCTAATTCCCCTTAGTATGTTAGGATTAGGGAAGCCGTGGTAGCAATGCTTTAATTGTATTAAATAGATTAGCCCTGCGATAAGAATTGTGTTAGGCAATTTAATTGTTATCCGGTCGAATGAATGCATGCAGGAGACCATAAACCTAGTTAACCCCGACCTAGATCGAAAGATTGGAAGGGAAGGCTTGCTTAATTACGATAGGGTATTGCAGTGAGGGCGAAAGTTAAGCTGTTTACACTCTAGGGCGGTTTAAGGACCGAAAGGTGACGACCATAGCTCTTCTTATCAATAGTCTAATCGTCTTAGTATTCCTGATAGTATAAGATCTGATAGCTGCCACGGTGGACCGACTCCTAGCATACTTCCTTCCTCTTGCTGTTAATTTCTCTTATTCATTTCCCTCGCTTTAGTCTCTAGTTAGTTAAATCAATTCAAAACCCCCATTTCTGTGACACCCTGACAGACCGAATTAAACAGATAGATAGCAACTTAGCCTCCCTGTGGAGATCGACCCTACTTACCGCTGACTTCTGTTAGTAGTAACTTAGGTATTTATTTTTGGTACAGAACGACCGTATCATTTTCCATTGTGATGATACTGAGGATAAGGAAGGACTGTGAGAAAGGAGTACTGCTACCATAAATGGAGCTGTGAATCTGTGATGGTTTTCGCAAGGTGGTTCCCGGATACTGTCTGACGTACTGTGAGGTTTCCTTTTGCTGAAGTCTGGGTCAGGGTATGTGGTTTACCCTTTGAGTATCTTACTATGGATATGGCTGCTGTTGCGGGTAAGCTTCTAAGCCATCGTTTTTCCGTTGAACCTTTTGAAGTAATTTCTAAGAATGACTTTCTAAGGGTGAAAGTGTGTGTAAAACTCAATGAGCCTTTGATGCCTGGTTTTTTCCTGGCCATGAAAGCGGGACATTTACTTTGGGTCCAGTTTAGGTATGAAGAAATCTTTAAATATTGTATAAGATGTGGAAAAGTAGGGCATAAAGGATCACAATGTAGGGAAGAAATTATGACTATTGTGTCTAGTATTAATGGTATTTTAGACAGGTCAGAGTAGAGGAGTTTTGTTATTTTCCTAGCCAGTAGTAATCATACGATGTTTAATATGGATCTTAGGGCCACTCCTCCTACTACGAGATATGTTAGCTCTAGGGTTCATCTCAGGAATGGGAGGGTTCTAAATATTAGGTAAAGGAGAAGATCGCCTGAAAGAGTTTTTGATTTTGATTTAGGAATTACACCGGGGGGAAGGGTATTACCTGGAATGACCTTTGCTGTCACTGCACAACCATTTGCAGGACCCGTGATTTTTCAGGTGGGGCAAGGTGAGGGAAATGAGAATTTGGGTAATGAGCAGAATGATAATGGATATGTGGTAATGAATGAAGCTCAGGTGACAGGTCTTATGCAAGAGGGACAAGAAAATGGCTTGGCTTTTCACCAGGGGTAGATATGGAGATAGGGGGACAAGAACAACAACAACAACAATCTGCTAGTCTGGGGGGTGCGCATCTCACAGCTGGTAATGGAGCAGGTAGTAGTGGTCAAGGGGCGGCTGTTATTACACCTGGAACTGGAGGCTGGCTGGGAGGGGGAGAGACTCTGAATGAGGATTTTCATAGTGCTGAGGAAAATTTTGAAGCTCAGGGGGAGTTATCTACTGCACAGAGAGGGTTGTTGAATCAAGTGCAACAAAATGACCCTTATCTAATTTATGCGGGTCAAGGGAGCTTGAGTGGGATTTTGGATCATGATCAACGGATTCAGGAAGAGATTTTAAATAGAGTTGAAGGGGATATGGAGTGGGCTAGGATGGATGATGACAATATGGGTTTTAACTAAACATTTGATACACCTCCACAAGGGCTTCCAATTATTTACCATTACTCTGATGGTACAACTGTTCATGTGGTTAATGTTGCTTCTGATCAGGCTTTGTAGCAGCAGCACCAGGATTAAACTCCAACTCAGGAACAAAATTTGGCTCAGGATATTGAAGCTCAAATTGATCAGTTTATGAATGAAATTATTTTCATTAGTGACTCTGACACTGAGGATGCAAGTCAAGAACCATCATCACCACTTAGCAGCATCAATTGGGATACTGACTCATAAGAGTCATCTGAGTTCTATAACAGTCAAGCTATAAACCTGATTTCATCTTCTGAAAATTCAGGAGAGTCTATTGCTACTGCTGCTGTTATCCCTACTGCAGGGGGATGGGGAAAGATTTGAAGCATCTTCTGTCACCAATTGCAATTGTGAAGAAGGAAAAAGAGTTGTTGACTGGACCCTCTTTTGCTATGCCAGTGGAGGTTTTAGGGAGGGAGGCTGAAGTTGCTGTGGACAAGGGGGTTAGTGATGAGTGCCCATTTTTTGTCGATTTCATCCTTCTTCTCTATGCATATTTCCCGATCATACGCGGTTTTTGATCCTTTTAGCCCCATTTTGTAGCTTTACTCCCGTATTATGAACTTTATGTTCCTCACTGCAGGTTATGCATAGGGAAGAGTGCTAAGGGAGCTAGCTAAGGAGCTTATCGGGCATGCATAGAAGAGGAGAGTAAAGAGAAGAGAAGCAGGACTCCCGGCCGGTCGGCCGGCAGCCGGTCCACCGGCTGAGAGTCCCATATACGAGCATTGGAGATGAAGAGGTGAAGGAAGACTCCAAGCCGGCTAGCCGGCAGCCGGTCAACCGGCTGGAAGTCCTCCCCCTGAGCCGGTCCAGAGCTGGCAGCCGGTCCACCGGCTCACCACACCTGACGAATTAAATTGACACCAAAAGTTCCAGCGAGTTTTGTGCCAGTCTCCAGACCGGCGGCCGGTTGGCTGGATCAGACTCCCTTCTCCGCATTTTGAACTTCCTTGTAATTTTTGACCTAAATTATTGTAAAACTATAAATACCCCTCCCTTATTCATTTTCGACACACAACCCTAGATCTGAAAACTTTCCTTAATTTATGCAATCTTTCCCTAATTAAAGCATTAATATTTCCTTAATTAATATTAATTATTATTAATCACTTAGTAAAATTAGTTTAGTAGTAGTATTTGTCAATTGTTTACATTTGGTTTCTTGGATTGTATTGGGAGATATTGAAGGATTCTCTTCATTAATTCAATCAAAGCAATCATCTTTACTCTTTGTTGGTACATCTCTTCTCTTATTTACTTGCTTAATCAATTTTTTACATTTTAACTTGTCTTTTATCATTGTTGAAATTTTCACCATGTCATCTCTTTTGATTATTTGTTCTTTTTCATTTGTTTGTTTGAACAATTTGAACATGAGTGAGTAGTAATCTTCCTAGGGTTTAAGAGGAGTCTAAATGGGTTTATTGGGCATAATAGTTTGATTATTTGGGGTTTTGGTGACTTGTTTATCCTTCTTAATATTGCACACAAGGTGTTTGATGATTTACATTAGTGAAAGCTTGTGCCTTTTTTCATTGTTGCTTAATTCCTCCATTGAATGAAAGTGTGTGGGTGGCTTGTTGCATGTTTTAGAAGAGTATGATGCTTAATGAGAATTAGTAGTCACCCTCTACGATAATCAAGACATTGATGTTTCGTCCTAGGATAAACTCTCATCTTTGACCCCTTAAATCATCTTGTTTGCCCCTTTGACCATTTAGACGAACCCGAAAGCCCTAGCCCTTAATTAATCGTATACATTTCTACTCAATCGTTTGTTTAGATACATCTAGTAGTTTAAGTCAACTCCCTTCCTTTCATTTTTGACTAGACTAGACTCCTAATTAAGCTAAGTAGAAACCTCTTCATCCTCGTGGTTCGACCCCGATTTACACATTAAATTGGGTTAAAATTATTGTTGGTGATAAGAGACTTGACCCTACTTATATCTTACTCATCAAATGGCGCTGTTGCCGGGGATGGCGTTAGGTTATATTTAGTTTATCAAGAGTCTTTGCTTTAGTCTTATCTCACTTGTTAGTTTGTTTTATTAGTTGAGTGTTTCATTGTAGAGTGTGTGATTTCTTGCCCTCCCCTAGTGTGTAAAGACACTAGGAGACTAACGGTTTATTGAGTGCATGCCTAGAAGGAACCACCAAGCTCTACTCTTCAATTCCGACCCCGAAAGGCTTTTTAGATCCTCACATAGGGTTCAGAACCTTCCACAAGCAAACATTGATTAACCAAACTCACACACCCTACAAAAGATTGATACCACAACCACACTTCAACCAAACATCACAATTGAGACTCTACTAGAAAATCCATTTCATAACTTCCCTATTCCAAATACCCCACCTCAAACACCACCCCCTCATATACCAAATCCACCACCACAAATGGTTCTACGAGATCACAACCGGCCTAACCATAATGATTCATGTAACCCTATTAATTTTGGCACTTTGACTCCTAACAACTTTGAGATGCATCCCGCCCAAGTCGGGTTGATTGAGAAGGATTTGTTCGGGGGGCATATTGAAGAAGATGCCCATCCTCACCTCCGAAAGTTCAAGAGGAAGGTCTCAAATCTCAATGATGAAGAAGAACGGGATATCCGAGGAAACTCTTAGGATGATGTTATTCCCATTCTCTTTGACGGGTAAGGCGGACCAGTGGTTGAATCTTCACCCTCCGGATACATTCACAACATGGGACGCTTTAGCTAAGGCGTTCATGGCCAAGTACTACCCGTCATCCAAGACCGCCATGCTTCGTAATAAGATTTATACTTTTCAACAAGAAGATGAGGAATCCTTGGGTGAAGCTTGGGATCGATATCAAGACCTTATTGCTAGTTGTCCCCATCATGGAATCCCGGAGTGGTACATCACCCAAACATTCTTTCAAATATTGTTGCCTAGAACTAAGGAGATGGTAAATGCCTCCGCGGGGGGGAGGATTTGATCATTTGAATGATGAAGAAGGCACGGCACTAATCAAGAAAATGGTGGACTCGGAAGCAAATTATGGGTCAAAAGGAAACATGCTTAGGAGAAATGGCAAGTTCCCTAAGGAGAACCCCTCCAACTCCGAGACAAATGCTAAGCTCGACTTACTCACAAAACAACTTGAAAAACTACAAAGAAACCAAGTGCACCAAGTCACAACCTCACATGGTCCACCCATGGAGGAAGTGGTTCAAGCTTCAAGTTGTGAGCTTTGTGGAGGGAGCGGTCACACCTTTGATATGTGTGCCAACAACTATAACGGTGGTTATGAAAAGAATGTCTAAGATGTTAATGCTTTCAAAAGCTTATAATACAAGACCACCAAGACCACCCTATAACAATCCCAATATCTACAACCCAAACACTAACTTCTACCATCCGGGTTTAAGGAACCACCCCAATTTTAGCTACAAGAGTGCCAATGTTCAAAACCCACAACACCTTCAACCACAAGCCCCAAATAATCCACCCGGTTTTTCTCAACCAAGGGGAGGATTCTCCAACCAAATAAGTAACCCCGGATATCAAAACCAATGGCCAAACAACAATCAAAACCAAAACTATGGGAACCAACCACAAGGGTACTAAGATTTTGGTGGAAATCAAAGCAACCAAGGGTTTTATCAAGGGAATCAAGTGAACCAAGCTAATCAAGGATTTGGGAAAGGGTATGCTCAAGGGTTTCAAGAACAAGGCCAAGGATCAAACTTCAACAACAATGGTCTTAGAGGTAACCTTCAAGGGGGACAAAACAACAACCAAGGTTCCAACACTCGGTATGACTATGGGTTCCCTTTACCCATAGCCAACCAACCTTATCAAGAACCCCAAGGTGATCTCTCCCAAAATGAGCTTTTAAGATGATAAAGAACATGCAACTTCAACATAGTCAAGAAATGGCTAATTTTGCTAAGGCAACCTAACAAGAACAAGCAAACTTGAGGGCTACCTTCTTTAAAGACATAAGAGAAATGGAATCAAGGATGGCCTCTCATGCTATGGCTAACCCTTAAAGGCCACCCGGTGGTCTATGAGCCCAAGGTCAAAGCTCCAAGGACGCCTCAAATAGCCACCATGCTCATGTGGTAGTTTTGAGAAGCGGTTTAGAGCTTGAGGACCCCTACAAAGATCTTGAGGTAGAAATTGAAGGGGATCCCGAAAGGAATGGAGATGAGTGGTGAAAAGGAAAATCCACCCATAATACCCATAGCCAACCAACCTTATCAAGATGTTGATGGATATGTTGAAGACCTTCCTTATGAGGAAGAAGCAATTGAAGAAGTACCTTTGCAACACACCAAAAAGGTAACAAAGAATTCGGTTCCTCCAAAGGTATCTTCCAATTCTCAACTTGTGTCTAATATTCCTTATCCCTCAAGAGCCATTAAGAGTAGAGAAAACTTTAAGTATGCCAAGTTTTGTGATATGCTTGAGAAACTTAAAGTCAACCTACCCTTTACGGAACTGATTATGAACATGCCAACCTACTCAAAATTTTTAAAAGACATCTTGACCAAGAAAAGGGTCTTGGGTGACCAAGAGATAATGGCTATGGAAGAGGCATGTAGTGCTCATATCCTTAACAAAATGCCCACTAAACTTGGTGACCCGAGAAATTTTTCAATCCCATGTGTAGTTGGTGGTGTTCCTATATCAAGAGCTCTTTGTGACTTGGGAGCAAGTATGAGTGTCATTCCTTTAAAAGTTGCAAAGAAAATTGGCATTCAAAACATTGCTCCTACTACCATGACTCTCCAATTGGCGGATACGCCCGTCAAGCGCCCTATGGGGGTGCTTGAAGACGTACCCGTCAAGGTTGGAAATCTTTTAAGCCCCGCCGATTTTGTTGTCCTTGATATTCCGGAGGATAGCCATACCCCCATCATCCTAGGTAGGCCATTTTTGGCTACCGGAGGAGTGCTTATTGATGTCAAGAATGGGCGGCTAACCTTCCAAATTGAGGGCAACAATGTCGAATTTAACCTTCCACATTTGATGAAAGGACCAAGAGTTGAAAGGTTAAGCACTATTGAGGTGATTGATGAGATAGTGCATGAAGTAGCCCGAGAAGAAGTGGAAATGGAAGAGGTTTTTCAAATCTCCTTGCATGATGAAGCTATGAAGGAAGATCATGAAATTGATGAAGAAATTTTGAAGAAAGTGGAGGGCTTCCTCCCTCCAAAGGTACAACTCAAACCCTTACCCCCTCACTCAAGTATGCTTTTCTTGATGAGGGGGAGGCTTATCCGGTGATCAAATGCTAAACTAAGTGAGTCACAAGAAAGGAGGCTTTTGCAAACCTTGAGAACTCATAGAGGCTCACTCGGGTATAGCATAGATGACATCAAGGGCTTAAACCCGAATTTGTGCATGCATAAAATTGTCTTGGAAGAGGGGAGTCAACCAAAGGTAGATGGTCTTATGAGGATAAACCCTAAAATGGCCGAGGTAGTTAAAAATGAAGTGTTGAAATTACTTGAGGCCGGGATTATCTATCAAATAACGAATAGTAATTGGGTAAGTCCGGTTCACGTGGTACCAAAAAAGGGAGGGGTACAAATGGTTGAGCAAGAAGACGGGACCACCCTACCTACTAGACCGATGACGGGATGGCGCATGTGTATTGACTATAGGAAACTTAATGCCGCCACCCTTAAAGACCATTTCCCAATCCCCTTTATAGACCAAATGCTCGAGAGACTTGCAGGTCATGCATATTATTGCTTTCTAGATGGTTACTCCGGGTTCTTCCAAATCCCCATTCACCCGGAGGACCAAGAAAAGACGACCTTCACTTGTCCCATAAGGGTCTATGTGTTGGAATAAGTGTCCTCCGACAATAATGCGATCACAACTGTCGATCATGATGATCACATGTTTAAATCTCGTTTTAAGAATACATGTGGGATGTAATATTTTATAGTCAACTGGTCCACACATATCGATAATGATTGGCTGACTAGAGTTTGACATTACTGTCGTGCGACGGTGGTGATCAGTTGATCCCCTTAGGTCATACCTAAAGGGTGACACTCTTAATTGATTATTCAATTGATCGTATGTCGATACGGGTTAATTAAATTGCTTAAATTTGACGGACAATTTTGTGAGTATTATTGACGTGTCTTATTGTAATTCGATTAAATAAGATACGGTCTAAGTAATCAAATTGTTTTATTATTTAGATAAAATTATTGTTTACGAAACAATTGAAACTCAATGAATAATTTATTATAAATACAAGACGTTGTGATTTATAATTGATAAACCGTTTTGGTACAATTAATTATGAATTACTAAGTCGATTTTGTACATGACGTATTTTTATTAATACGTTGATTTTTAATATGTTAAAAATACATTACAATTTCACATGACTAGTAACATGTGACAATTGACAAATGACAAATATAAAATGGACCTCCCATTTTATGTAAGTGCCGAAAAATGGAGGGAGTATTAGGTTTAAATTGTGTTAATTATTTTTAAGTGGAAAGCATGATGATTGCAACCTAATATAGCCATGCATACCTATGATTTCTTGGGTAGAAAAACTTCCCCATACATTGGCTCTCCTCCTCCCTCCCCAACGGTTTTCAAAGGGAATTATAGAG
The DNA here is from genome assembly GCF_048544455.1 of Silene latifolia. NCBI lineage: Eukaryota > Viridiplantae > Streptophyta > Magnoliopsida > Caryophyllales > Caryophyllaceae > Silene > Silene latifolia. The sequence goes on from NW_027413701.1 coordinate 3,532,683, forward strand.
GGTTTTTCTCTCTAATTATTCATTCACAACTTTAACTATTTTTCTAGTGTAAGAAAATAGAAATTCTCTCTATAATTTGTGAAAGCTTAGAGAAATAAAATCTCTCAATTTCTTCCTCTCTTGGCCGAAATTACAAGAGAACAAACAAATATTTTGGGTCAATTTTAGTAAGATTAATATTGTTCTAGTTCTAATAATATTAGTCTTTTAAAAGGTTACCTTGGGTATAAACTTTTGGGAGGGATTCTTCTTTGGATCCTTTGTTCATCCATATAAGGAAAGCTCAAGAACAAGTGAGAAGGAGAACTCATTTGTGCCCAAAATCCGAAACTCCCATAGTAAGAAAGACGATTTCTTCTCTATTCTTATTCAAGTTTGCATGCATAAGATCTAGTTTTAATTTTATGACTAAATTAAAATGTCACATATATGAATATTTTAAATAATGAGATTAATAATTCTAACAAGCGGTATCAAGAGCCTTAGGTTGTTTGCATGCAAATCGGTTTATAGTTTTTTCGAGTTATATGATTAACATACAAAACTAATTAATTTGGTTTTATGAAGATAAACCTTAAAATAAATTTGCATAATAAAATTTTCTGGTCCTAAGTGATTTTTAGGATATTTTGGTTTATTTATGGATTTTATTGTTCATTTTATATAATATTGGCATTAAAATGTGATTTTTATGATAAAAATGTCATTTTTGGACGAAAAATAGCTAAACTTCGATTTTTTTAGTGGTTTTTGGATATGTTTTCACATATATTATTTACTGATAGCCTATAAATTTTCATAATAAAATGAGTTGTATTGCTCGAAATATGGATTTTTCAAGTTAAAATCGTATTTAAATGGGTAAATAGATTAATATGAGTTATATTTCGAATCTGGTCATGGAAATTTAGTATGTTGTCACATGCAATTTTAAAAGATGTGTGTAAAATATTTGTCTATAATGAAGTCTTTATGCATGATTTATGAATTTTTGATGAAAACTCACATAAATAGTGACTTTAATTAGTAAAAATGCTAAAACATACTTCATGACTAAGGAAAAAAGTCATATATGGTATTTTATCATATATTTCAGATCTAAAAGTGAAAAGTTGATGAATATAATTTTTCTCATATTTTTAGGATCATAATTGTTAAATCCGATAAACCGCAACATTGTTTTTCTCGATAAATTTTCGAAATTTTTAACCTAAGTTTTGAACATTATGAGTGTCATGGTATTTTTACAGAATGTTCATGAGTTTAAATTTCAAAATTTGAAATTATTTGAAATTTTTATGATTTAATTTGAAGTTTATGACATAATTTTGTATTTTAGGTCCATTTATGAACAATATTAAGAAATCTAGGTTAATTATTGTCAAATGTTAGTGGAGACTAATTTTGAGTCCTAAGATGGTTAGGGTAATTAACTTGTACATATATATGATTTTATGTAATTATTGTGATTTTAAAAGGTTAAATCACACAAATCCGTAAAAACCAATTAATATACGATATTGACTCTTTAAAGACGATTTAGCATAAAATTTAGCATGTTCATACATATTATAATGCTGCATTTTATTTATGTCTGTCATATTTTAATTTTATGTAATTTTTGAATTATATGATTTTACTTAGTATGGCCTTAGTTCTAATTGATATTACCCGAAATGTATGGGAATATCGATTCGGTTGTAATTATTGTGATCTCGTATCACCGTTTTGTTATTTAATAGATTTATTTTTATTTTAATTACAAATGTATAATAGGAAATTATGTAATTTATTTATTCCGGAGCACCTTGAAGACGGTGCCATTTGAGAAGGCGATCTATCAAAGAAAATGTTGCCTTGAAGTGCGTGCCAAGACCGAAGTTCAAGGGACCAAAGGAGTTGGGTTCCGAATTTGTAATAGTTTATTAGATTTACTATTTTAAGAAGGCCATACTAGGATTTTATTTACGCTTTGCATTTTATTTATATGTTGCATGCATAGCTAAATCGCCATAACTAAACATGCATTTTTAAATCGAGTTTATCGACCGTGTCAATTACAATTATCGTAGTTCACCGCTTTAGTTCACTTAAAATGTGATAGATAATAAATTGACATGACCTCTCGCTAAAATAAACAATTGAGACTTAGCCTTACCAAAAAGTAGAAACCATGAAAACCTATTTCATGAGAGAGTGCACTCGGCACTACCGGGGTACAAACCTTGTTACATAGGGGAAGTGGGTGATAAATGTCTATCCACCGAATTCATGCTGATAAGGGATGAATCGGCCCTACCGTGCCCAAGTTGATGTGGATTTGGATCATGGACACATTTATTCGAAATTTGAATTGAGCTCAACGGAAGTATTCGTGACCGTAGTCGCATGTGTTCCGGGCTAAAGATAAATATTAATGTAATTTTATCGACCAAGAGTTCTAAAAGTAGAATCGATTAAAGCGTTAATCCACCGAGTTATATTGATAAGGGATGAATCGGCCCTACCGTGCCCAAGTTAATATGAATTTGGATCTTGGAATCATTTATCAAGTTGGGTAGAGGTCACTAGATAAATGCTATAAAACTTGTTTAAATTAAAATTTACGAGTATTATTATTATTTTGAAAACGACAAATGTTTTATTCCTTATATTTTGTTTTGTAGACCACTTTTATTTCTCATAACAAATGGCCGCACCAAACACCAATGCCGCACGTCTCATTAATGTTTCATGGCTCCGATCCTTCATGGATCGTTGTAAACTTGAAAAGAATGGGTCAAATTTCTCCGATTGGGATGCCCAACTCAAACTAGCCGCCCAAGGTGACGACAAGTTTCGTTACCGCACCGAGGCCTCTCCACCCGAACCTAATGCTAGGTCGAGTGCCGCCACTAGGGAAGCATATGAGGCTTACCACAAAGAGTCCGCCGCTATGAAAAATGTGTTGATTTTTGCTATGGAGGCGGATCTCCAAAGGAGAGCCTTTAAAATGGGCACCGCTTATGAAATCTATTCCAAACTTGTGACAATGTTTTCGCAAGCACCGAGGATCGTCCAATATGAGGCGGCCTCAGCATTCTTTGATCTCGATTTTAAGGAGGGCCAAAAGGTTAGCCCTCACGTGCTCAAGTTGTTGGAGCTAGTCGAGACATTGAAACTTCAAAAGGTTGAAATCCCCAAAGAGCTCATTGTAGATAGGATTCTACACTCCTTATCCAAAGTCAAAGCGTATGTTCAATTCCAGGTGAATTTTAACATGCAAGACAAGGACGTATCTCTTGAAGAGTTGCACAAGTTACTTGTGCAAGCCGAAAGAGAGATGGGGCTAAATGTTAACCCACCTAAGGATGTGCTTAATATAAGCACTAAGAGCAAGGGGAAGTTCAAGAAGAATGGGAAAAAGGGTAAGAGGCAAGCTCCCATGTCCACCAAGTCTAAGACTTTTGAAGCTAGCACTTCCAAAACCAAGAAAGGTCCTCTTGACAAATGCCATTATTGTAATGGTGTTGGACATTGGAAGAGGAATTGTTCCAAGTACCTTGGTGACATCAAAGTTGGAAAGATCACTCCAGTAGGTAAATGACTATCCTTTCTTTTATGTTTCTAATTCAACTATGGTATTTTGATACAAAGTTGTGATAATGTATCCCCTTTTTATTGTAAATAGGGCCTCCTCCAAGCAAAGACAAAGAAAAGGAAAAGCAAGCTTGAGAAATCATCAAGGAGCTAGGAGTAGCTACCAATGAAGCTTGGCTTTTATTATTGTCTTATTTTAAGTTGTATTTTGGATTTTTAGAACTATTTTGATTTCCGTGTTCGACATGGAAATGGTTGATCATTTCTAAACAATGGTTGTATTTTGGATTATGGTGGCTTGGTTTGCAACCCAAGTCACCCCTTTTATCGTATTTATTTGTTCTAAAAATTCGTCTTTATATGCTTGCACATAGAAACATATGATCATCTACTTAAAGTGATCCAATAGACAACTATAATTATGGGATTCATTATATGTCCACAAGCTTAAGGCTTGTGTATGATCAATTATAAAGTGATGTTGAGTTGATGAACTCTTCTAAAGGGATGTCAACTACCAAGTACACTCATCAAATCTAAAATCTATTAGTCAATCTATTAGATAGTCCTCCTTCTACTTCAAAAATCATTATTTGTGACTCATAAGCTATCTTTGAATATCTAGTGTATTTATTCTAAAGATAGAGTGGGAGAAAAATGAAGACACAAAGAATACAAAGAATAATTTGTATGCTCGAGTAAATGAGATCTACGAAAGAAAGAATGATTTGTATACCTAAATAGATAGTATACATGAATAGATGAGATCTATGGTCTCGAATAGATGAGATCTACATGACAAAAGAGACCAAGTGAAGTAATCAAAAGAATATGTTCTTAAGATAACTACACGAGGAGACCAAAAGAAAGTTTTGAAAGAAAGTTTTGTAAGAAGATGACTAAAGAAAAGTCTCAACAAGAGATTTTACTAGTTTATGACAATAGAGTTTCAATATTGATATTTACTTAAGAGCCTAAATGAAACAAAGAGATTTATGATTAAAGTTGCAAAGGAAGATATGCCGATATCTACAAAAGCTAAGTTAATTGTTAACCACGCTAGTGTCATTACTTAACCTCATTATGAAAATGAAATGGTTAAACCTCCTTCCGAAAAGGTTATTTTGAGAAGGACGTGTATTAAATGGGATTTCACTTTTAAATAATGACATTGCTACGCATCATTATAAAAATGAATGAGTTAGAGATTAAAATCTCTTTCCATAAGTTTAAGATTGAAATCTTTTCAAAATAGGTATTTTGAAAGGATATGTTGGGAACATATATGGTTTTAATCTTAATAACTTGGCAAAGCAAAATGTATTTCAATTCTTGAAATGTTTCGATTAAGTAGTCAATTACGAAACATGTGGAATTGAGTGGGAGTTTGAAATTATCATGTGAAGACATGAAATTTAGTGGGAGCAATCATCTTGTAAAATTTATAACTCATTACTCATTGAGAATGGCGAGCTAGTACTATCTTTCATAAAGAAGTATTTGAGTTTTCAATTCTGGATGAAAATGGACTATGATGAATCCAATCACATCATGGGATGTTGGATAAGTATTGAGATATACACATCAAAGCAACGAGAAACGTAGGTTATTTATATCGATGAAAATGGAATTACCATAAGCAGTCATGGTCATTCATTGAACCTAAGAATGGTTGGTCACATGATTAAAAATTACTAATGTTTCCGCCATTAGAATAATCATGCACATGTCCTATAATGAATCATATGCTTAAGAGCTTGATGAGTCATTGGTAAGCCATAGAATAATTGTCATGAATTCTCAAGAAGAACTAATGAGTTATTCTAGTGTTTGACAGAACACTCTGTTATGTGACAAGAAGTTGCACATATTGAAGTTCGAAAACGCGTAAGGATTTATGGAAATCCTAAGCTATTCAAGCTAAAAAGAGAAATAAGAAATTTGAAACGATACTTGTTATAGTAAGAAGTTACCCAAAACTAGTATTTTCAAAATTTGCTAGGACTTATAAGAAGTACTAGGCTAATCATCTTGACAATTGTTGCAAGATCCTACAAAACATATACCTGGTACATTATGAGTTGGAAGAACACTTGACTAGTGTGAGTTATGTCGACCACCATAATTCGTTTGTTATGTGATAAACAACAAGAAAGTTCTCTCAAGTAAAGAACCTATACCTAGTTTGGGAAACTAGATATGTACTTGGTAAGATTCATGCTATGTGAGACAAACATGAAAATAAAGGAAAATGCAATTCAAGAGCTTGAGGAATTAAGATTGGAGGCTTATGAGAGCTCCAAAATCTATAAGGATTAAACGAAGAAATGGCATGATGGCAAAATCATGAAGAAAGATAGAAGTGTTGGAGACCTTTTTCTCCTTTTCAACTCCAAGGTCAAGGTGTTTCAGGGCAAGCTCAAATCAAGGTGGTCGGGACCCTTTAAGGTGATGCAAATATTTCCTTACGGCGCTTTCGAGTTTTGGAGTGAAGAAGGTGGAACCTTTAGGGTCAATGGTCAACGAGTCAAGCGCTACTATGATGGTGACAACAAAGGACCGATTGAGGTGCTCTACCTCGGGGAACCCCTCCCCGAGGAGAGGGCAAATTGAAACTCTTGAAATGTGATTTGGTTTGGTGGAGTTCCTCAAGAACCATCACTTGTACATAGCATGCATTTTAGTTAGCAAGTGAGAAATTTGGAAGGATCATACTTGGCAAGATGGAATTGGTGTTGACGTTTGGAGAGAATTCGATTGAATTTGGGAGATTTGATTCTTGATTTGTGCAACATTGATAAATTTTTGATGCTTGAAGCCATAAGTATGTCAAAGGGGATCTGAGCCTGTGGGCAGGCGGCCTGTCTATGACCGGCTCATAACTCGCTGTAACTTTTGGGCAAAATTCAAGTTAGCAAAAGTGGAGAAAATGAGGAAAAGGGGTCTCAGCCGGTCCACCGGCGGGCGGTCAAATACCGGCTGAAAACCCGTTGTAACTTTTGGGGGTGCAATTTTGAAGAGGGACTCCCAGCCGGTTGGCCGGCAGCCGGCTCACCGGCTGAGAGTCATGGTGACGTGGCGGATTCGGTAGAAGGACAAAGAAGGGACTCTCGGCCGGTCGGCCGGCTGAGAGTCACATCCATACTTAGAAATTTTTCGAAAAATTTGAGATAGGGATCGGTAAATGGCCGACCGGCCGGCCGTCCCGGATCGGCATGGATATCCATTGTCAGAACTAGACCAGCAAAACGGGTCACTCGGGTCGGGTACGGGTCGGGTCAGTTTGGGTCGGGTCATTTCGGGTCTGTTACATATTTCGGGTTGGGTCGGGTCGGGTCACTTTCGGGTTTCGGGTCAATTTCGGGTGACTTGTTGTCGGGTCTTTTCGGGTCGGGTCATTTTCGGGTATAGGTCATTTTGGGTCAGGTTGCTTTTGAGTTAATGGCTAAGCACTTAAGTTAATACTATTTTGATTAAGAAATACTATTTTGCAAATTTGACTATTTATTAAGGATTATTGTAACCAATGAAACTTTATTTTGATATATATAGTATTAATATGAGTTAGTACTAGTCGTTTCGGGTCATTTCGGGTCACTTCAAGTCATTTGGGATCAGGTCAGTTATGATTCGGGTTTTTTCGGATTGGGTCACCTCGGGTCGGGTCAACATTGGGTCAGACAATGTTCGGGTCGAGTCTGGGTCGGGTCGGGTCAATTCGGGTTTCGGGTCATATTCGGGTCAAGCAAACTCGGGTCATTTTCGGGTCTCGGGTCAGCCTTTTCGGGTCGGGTCATTCGGGTCTGACCCATTTTGCCAGGTCTAGCTGTAACTTTGGAAAAATCGAAAATTTTAAGGAGGAACCTTGGCCGGTCAACCGGCCGCCGGTCGCAGACCGGCCCAGAACCCTACCCGTGCTCCTTTAACTCTTCTCACCCACTCATTTTTTCCTCACTTTATCAAAATCTCTCTCTCTCTCTCTCTCTCTCTCTCTCTCTCTCTCTCTCTCTCTCTCTCTCTCTCTCTCTCTCTCTCTCTCTCTCTCTCTCTCTCTTCATACACTAACACACCTTCTTCATCTTCTCCTCACCCTCAAATCATCAAAAACATAATTTAATCCTCCATTTTTTGTGATAGATAAAACTTCCTTTTAACCATATAACATCACTCCAAACTCCATTTTTCATCACTAAAACACCAAAAACTCAAAAAATCGTCACTTCCAAGTCTAGGGTTTGGAAAATCCGAAAATTCATCCTCCATTTTTGGGTAAGTTCTTCACTCTAACTTTGTTTATTTAAGGTTTAATTGTCATTTTAAGCCTTTTTGGTGGAAAAATTGGAGTTTTTGATTTGGGTTAGTAAGGTAAGTTAGTTTTTGAAGATTAATGGCACCAAACAAGAGAGCTAGGGCAGATGCTAGCACTAGTGGCAGCGGGATTGCTCCCGACACAACCTTTCCGGAGGTCCAATTCATTTCCGAAACTCACAAGGTAAGGTTTTCCCACCTAAAATCTAGTGAAATCATCCCTACTAGATTTATTTGTCGAAATACCTTAAGAAGGCTAGGATGGGATACTGAATGCGAAAATTTATTTAATGGGGTCAGGATGGGAGCTATGTATAAATTGCATCGCCAAACTTTTACTAGGATCACACTTGAATTTTTGTCCTCCCTTGAGGTGGAGAAAAATAAGAACACAAGTAAGATAACCGGTATCTCCTTCCGGTTAATGAACAAGACTATTCAAGTGACCCTTGAGAGATTTGGGAGAATTTTTGGGTTGCCTAGCACGGGGAGCCACCTTCCCTCGACTAGGTATGATCAAAAGGAGTTGTGGAAAGCGATTTCAGGTGAAAATATTGATGATGAACCAAAGATGAAGGAGCACCATATTCATAATCCAATTTTCCGGACATGGCACCGTTCTATGGGGTGGACGATATTTGGGAGGCATGAGCCTCACAATATGCGTTCTGATGAGCTCTACATTTTGGGGAGCTACCTTAGGAAACACCCCACGGCGTATCGTATCAATATTGCCCACCACTTGATCCTCCATTTGCAAAAGGTTGGTAACAATATCCGGAACCATTCACCAATTATGGTCGGGGGTTTGATAACCCAAATTGCTAAGGAGACCGTAGGATTTGTGGAATCACGGCATCAATCGGTACAAGGGGTCACCATAATTGATAGTAACCATTTAACCTCACTTTTCTTTACCCGGTATGATTGGGACGACAAGAAGACTTACCTCTTGATTAGGAAGAGCTTGACCTCTATTCCTCTCCCCAATGCCGACTTGGTTACCCTTGAACCGGACAAAGAACGGTATCTCCTTCCTATTGCAAACCCCACCGTCCCTACCACCCGACAAGTAGCCCGTAGCACTCTCTCCTACGGAAGAAATGCACAAGGACCAACTCAATCTTCCTACAATTATGATGCCCCACCCGAAACCGGCACATCTTCCTCCGCCCAACCCTCCCAATACATACCCATTGATCCAAAAGTGTGGGAGCTCATGGAGGGCATGAACCATGGGATTGGGAAGGTGCAATCCTCTTTAGATGATTTCCGCACCCACGTTGACAAACGCTTTGAACAAGTCGACGACTCCTTAGGCCGAGCACACCAAAAAATAGATCGAATCTACGTGGATCAAGCTCTAGGCAACTACCCCTTCTATGAAGACTACGCTTCCCGACGTATGGTCCCACCTGATGGCCCTTTTCCCTCTTACTTCAACCTACCAAATGGAGGGTACACTCAACCGGGGATCCATGGAGGCCTCAACTTGAACCCCAACTACTACAGCGCCCCATCCTTCCAAACTAGTGGAGGATATGACTACAACAAAGGGGGTGGCTACGGTGGTTATGGAGGAGGCTTTGATAGCCAAGGAGGATTAGGAGCGGGAGGCTACCACACCAACGTCAATATGGATGCTCCATACAACCCTCATGACAACCTAGGAGGGTTTGTTGGTAGTGATGGTGGACAAGGAGGTAGTGGAAGTGGGCTCGGAGTGGAAAATAGCGGCTATGAAGGTAGTGGTTTTGATGTGGGCAATGATGAGTATGGCGGGAGCGGATTTGATGCACTTAATAGTGGCTATGGTGGTAGTGGAAATGGTTATGGAAACTATGGTTATCAAGGCGGCTACGATGATGGAGGCCGCGGTAAAGGAAAATTTGTTGTTAATGTTGATGATGATGAAGATGATAATGAAGATGAGAACCCGGAAGAAGAGCAAGTGGACTTTGGCTCGGATCTTGATTGAGCCCTTATTTTTGCTCCCACCTTGAAAAATCCAAAGCCAAGTATGATCTCTCCCTTAATCCAAATTTTCTCATCCATATTTAAACTTTTGTATGCATTTAGCTTATATGTAACATATTTAGCTTAGAAACTCATTTAGTTGCATACATTTAGGCTTGCATTAGATTTAAAATTTGTAATATATCGTCACATATAGACATTGCATTCACGTAGTATATTTTGCATTGTAATTCAATATTGCATATAGAATATATCATGCATTGCATTCTCATTTAAAAATCAAAAAAAAAAAAATCGATAAATGACAAAACCCATCAAAAATATGTTCTTTTTCTTTTGAATAAAGTTTGCCTCTTAACCACACTTCATCCGTCATTGGATGTTGTAAATAATAAGTGTGGGGAGGAGGCAAAAAAAAAAACAAAAACAATTTCAAAAACATGTTATTTATTTTCAAAAATTCAAAAACAAAAATCCAAAAATATGCTCTTTAATTTCGAAAAATTCAAAAACCACCAAAAATATGTTGTTTATTTTTCTTATTCTCTCCCTATGCTTTTGTCCATTGAGGACAATGTACATTTCAAGTGTGGGGAGGGAAATATCCACTTTTGTGAATATTTGTATATATTTGTAAATACTTTAAATTTGATAAAATTTCAAGAAAATACCTAAAAATTGAAAATTTTCAAAAAAAATAATACAAAAAAATCATTTGCATTGTATATATATGTTTTGTCTAACCTTTGGCATAGCGCATTGATCACTTGAGGCAAAAAGGAGCTAGAAGACCGCTTGGTATAATCCTTCCTATCTCTTACTCCTTCTACTGTTCTTTCTTTTTAGTATCATGGATATTTTGAAGGAGAATGGGAATTTTGTTGTCTTGGGTGTCTCCTTGGGAGACCATGTGGATTGTTTGGTGTTGATGTGTGCTGCTGAGATTAGATATTGGTTGCATGTTTATTTTCATGATTCCCGCTTGCATTTTGTCACATGTGCATATGTGTTGTTGTTAGACTTAGTTGCACTTGGTTTGTAAATAAATGTTTTGCATGAACATGGTCGAGGAAGGGAATCAAGTACCCCCATGATGAGTTATATGTCCAATTGTGCCTTTCCCCTCCCCGTGACTCGCACCCGTGGCCTTTTAGTTAGCCGAGGGAGGTGGGCTTGACCAATGAGTTTAGACCGACCTTGTGAGACCTAGGACTATAGACTAGACCTAGGGCTCGACTTAGCCACTCAAAGGTAAGGGTAGAGCCTCCTAGGGTGGGTACATTCATACCCCACCCTCATCTAGGTTTGAGAGTAGGCCTCCTCGCGAGGCGTGTCACATCTAAACACATAAGTGTGTCATTTCGTCCTTAGACCGTGAATTGCATTTCATTTTTTTTTTGTGCACATGTTATGAAACGAAATCCGTTTGCATGAACCTCACATAGCCAAATTAGCTTAGTTTCGTCCCTTAAATTGATTTCCTCTTTTGATTCACCCCTCTGAGCCTTAGCCTATTCCTTCTTGGCATAACCACTAAAAGAGCTACATCCCAAAAACACCCTTCCTTGATCAAGAATGGGTCGTGATTTGTAGAAGTGTCTAGGTGGTGGAGTCGGAATTTAGTGATGGACGAAGTACAAGTCCACTGGGTCGAAATTTAGTCTACATTTGGTGTTGTATATAAATAAGAGGTTGAAATATTGTAATGAAAAACAAAATAGAAAAGTGAAAAAGTTTTGAAAAATGCAAAAAGAGGCTAGTTGTGTTGTATATAATTGTGCTAGGAAAGAAAAAGGCAAGCAACACCTCTCCTCATCATTAAAAGGGGTAGAAAAAGCCGTTGCTAAATAAAGAGGCAATTTGATGTTTTTCCAAAGTGAGTCGGGTTTACACAATTTTTGCATAATTTGGGAAACTGAGTTTTTGTTAGGGTGTAGACATTTCTCATTTGTTGAAATAAGAGGAGTATTTTTAAATTTTTCCAATTTGAGTTGGGTTTGTGCAATTTTTGCATAGTTTTGGTGATCCATTCTATGTTAGGGCATAAACGTGTCTTATGTGTTGCAATAAGAAATGGGATGTGATGTGCTGACTATTCTTGATTTGAACTCCACATATCCAAACGGTGCTTGCACCAATCCCGTTTTGTCCTACTCCCTAGCCCCGTTATAACCCTTGTTTCATATTGTGTGCATTGTACCATTGTATGCATTTCGTTGGACATAGGACGGTCTTACACATTAGATTGCGGGCACGTTTTCGCTAGTCGAGTTAGGAGAGTGATTTTGGTTGCTATTTGTCACAAAAATCACCTTGTTCTTTCATTGAGTGACGAGTGAAAACCGTGAGGATGTCATTAGCCTAGGTCCCCTTAGTCATGGGTCTTTTGGTTGAATCTCGTGTCGGTTTTGTAATTCTCGGCGGACGTGTCTACTTCCCCTTACCCCGCTCTTGAATGTGTTTCTTGAGTATTGGTCACACTAGGGTTGCTTGAGCCATGCTTAGGGGGTTGGCACCTCCGTTGGAACTTCTGAGACTGTACTCCCGACCAAGACCGTGTTTTGTTGCTTGAAAGCCCGGCCACTTAGATGAGGAAAGTGGACCATTTTGTTAGATGCATTGTATTTCTTGATTATGTGCTTTCATGATAGGTGCATCGCAATTTTGTAGCAAGACCCAACTTGCCTTGCAATAGGGCACTTTTCCCTCATGAGTGTCAAATTGTGAGTTGAAGGGGCGTTGAGTGCGCTAATACTCATTCGGATATTATTAGTAGATTAGTTGAGTGATGCTTATATTGTGCACACACTCTTAATACTTACCATTGTAGCATCTTACATGTTGATGTTAGACTTACTCGGGGACGAGTAAGAGTTAAGTGTGGGGATGTAGGGTCAAGTCTCTTATCAGTTAGTAAGGATGTGAATGGCGAATATGGTCTGTATAAGGAAGAGAGGCTTTTTGACATTCCTGCTGTGGGTAATCTGTCAAAAATGATTGTTAACATTCTAGTCCAGAGCTCCTCTGATGGCTGTATGGGGCTGGTTGATGTTTATCACAAGGCTGAAATGATGAAGAGTTTAAGGATGTCATTGGAAGGGCTAGGAAGAGGAAATGCTGCACTCAAGTGTCTGAAAATTTGGTCCCTGCTGAAGAGGTTGACTCTGTTGGGAAGGCAAAGAAGTACCTGGAATCTCTGATGAAGAAAGGATGCTGGGGTGAGGGAATTCATGGAAAGCATGGGCAGGCCATGGGAGGTCATATGGTTTCCATATTCAAGCGGGTGATGAAGATTTGGAGGAGTCCAGTGACTCCTCTTCTGTGAACTGTAACAAGGGCTTTGCGAAGGTTGAGCCAGCACAGCCTCCTCTATCGCCATGAGTGGCTTATTAGTACTAAGTTTTATAATTTTATTTTCCTTACCGAAACTAAATGTAATGTAAGCACAATAAGTCCCTTATTTAGGTCGTTAGGTTTTGGAGAGGCCACCGGGGTTGATGCGTGTGGGACGGCCGGTGGTCTTTGGGTTGGATGGAAAAAGGAAGCTAGGATGAGCTTCGTTGTGTCGTGTAATCATTTTGTTGTTTTACTAGTTGAAAAATATAATGGGTGTTTATGGTACCTTGTCTTGTTTTATGGTGCACCAGACTTTTCTTCGAGGAAGTCGGTTTTATTGGAGTTAGAATATTGTTTGGGAAGGTTGAATCACCCATACCTTATTGTTGGAGATTTTAATCAAGTTGAGTTCTCGTGTGATAAGTTTAGTGTAAACAAACATCGGATTCCAGGAGCCTATGATTTTCATAATTGGAAGATGAGGAATGAGCTCTTAGACATACCTTTTAAGGGTCCAAGGTTTACTTGGTGCAACAATAGGAAAGGCGAAAAGAGAGTCTATGAGCTTATTTATAAGGCATTAGGCTCAAAGGATTGGTTCTCTGTTTTCCCGGATACTGGTATCAAACAGTACCCAATCCAAATTTCTGATCACGCTCCAATAGAAGTGGATCTGAACCTTACAAGAAATTCGAACAAAAGGCCTTACCGACTTAATGCTTGGGCATTGGATAATTTGGAGTGTATCCAGACTATAAGGGATGCATGGTATATACAGGATAGAGGATCTCCTACCATTTGTGTTGTTCGGAAGCTTGTACGGGTACGGGGGATGGTTAAGAAATGGACACTGGATAAGAGGAAGGAATGGAATGGGAAATAGGAGGAGTTTGACAAAAAAAACTTGAATATGGAATAGAGGTGGCAATTAATGATGGAAATGACGAAGAGTACTCTAGGGCTAATGCAGAAGTTCGTGATTTCGCAACTGCTGCGGCATTATATTGGAGACAAAGAGCAAAAATTAAATGGATGGTGGATGGGGATACATGTACGAAGTATTTTTTCAATTGGGTTAAAGGCCGGGTGGGGAGAAATTTTATTCTGGGGGTAAGAAAAGTGGATGGATCATGGTGCTATGATACATGAGAGGTTAGTGATATTTTTCAAAATTTCTTCGAACAATTGTATTCTCCGACCAGCCATTCCCAAACCACACCCAGTGATAATTTTTATTCGGATATCCTTAATTCCATTAGAATTAGGGTATCCGGTGATGATGCGGATGCACTGGGAAAACCCTTTACTGCAAGGAATTTAGAAAGGCGGTTTTTCAGATGGGACCATTGAAATCTCCTGGCCCGGATGGTATTCCGGCGATCTTCTATCAAAAGTGCCGGCACATAATTAAGAAGGATTTCATAAAAGCGGTCTTATCTACTCTAAATTCGAGGATGGTTCTTCGGGAAATGAATAGGACATTCATTGCCCTAATTCCAAAGTGTGAAAACCCGAAGGAGGTGAAAGATTATAGACCTATTAGTCTTTGCAATGTTTTTATGCGGATTGTATCAAAATGTATTACAAACAGAATGCAAAAGGTGATGGGTTATTTAGTAGGTGAGTATCAGAATGCGTTCATAGCAGGAAGGAGCATAACGGATAATATTCTGCTGGCTCATGAAGCAATTCATAAGATTAATACACATAAAACAGGAAAAGTGGGGATGACTGCTTTTAAGGCGGACATGAGTAAGACTTATGATCGGGTAAAATGGGATTTTCTGCAGGCAGTGCTTACGAAGTTTGGATTTCCAGAAAAGTTCATTTCTCTTGTAATGAGTTGTGTTACAACGGTTTCTTATGAGATGCTGTTTAATGGATCTCCAATTCAACAATTTAAACCATTATGTGGGTTACGCCAAGGAGATCCTTTGTCACCATATCTCTTTATCTTGTGCATGGAAGTTCTATCTAGCAGGGTAGAGCAAGCGCAATGGGAAGGGAAGATTCGAGGGGTTAAAATATGTAAAGAGGTTGCTCCTTTAACGCACCTCCTCTTCGCGGATGACTCGATT
The DNA here is from genome assembly GCF_048544455.1 of Silene latifolia. Taxonomy (NCBI): domain Eukaryota; kingdom Viridiplantae; phylum Streptophyta; class Magnoliopsida; order Caryophyllales; family Caryophyllaceae; genus Silene; species Silene latifolia. Next base: position 3,547,961 of record NW_027413701.1, read on the forward strand.
TTCTTTATGGAGGACAAGGGTCGGTCAGCTGTTCATCTAAGGCGTTTACTAAAGAACTACTGCAGTGCATTGGGAAGTGTGATTAATGATGATAAGTCAGGTATTATCTTTAGTTCGAATATAAAACCGAGAAGAGTTAGAATGTGTCTTAAAGCTTTCAGAATAAAGAATAATAGAGGCTTTGGGAAGTACTTGGGCCTTTGTTGAACCATATAGGATATATGTTTATGTTTTGATGATGTCAAGAGTGCTTTATATTTTATATACTCGTTGCGCGTAATTGTTTGTTTAGTCTTTTAGATTGGACTTACTAATCGCAAGCATTAAGGAATTGTGATGGAAGTATGATGCGTTTATATCATGATCAAGCCCTCAATCAAGGATCAAGATATTAAAGATAATGGAAGAATTGTTCAAGCATTCATGAGAAGATGAAGCTCAATTAAAGATTGATCAAGCTTGGATAATGAAGTAGCCTACACTCGAAGATCTCCTAACGAAGATTAGAATAGCGTAGGTGATTATCTCGTAATGGTAACGTAAGAATGCGCTTCTTAAATTGGTAAAGTTATAGCTTCGCAGCCATAACATTACTTGTTAAAGAGCTCAATGTTATAGCTCTTCTACTATAACATTGAGATGTGAAGTTTATAAAACACACGACAAAATAGTTTTTAAATTGTTTTTGGAAAACCGTTTTGAATGTTTTAGTAAAAGTATTTATTTTACAAAGGGAGCATATTTTAATATTGAGTATGGTTCTACTATGAGCTTATAATTAGTAATTATGATTGAATCAACTTATGAGTTGAGACATCTTGCTAATTAGGGTTTCTAGTTTCTACATACTCTATAATACCCTAAACCTAATTTATCTTACCTAGGGTTTCGTGAAAGAGGAATGGGCTTATGGGTCGTTTCTTTCTCTTACACGATTACTCTTTGTACAAGTTAGGGTTTTGTGTAAATCTTTATAATATTTGATTAGAGATTTAATATCTCTTTCATATTATTTTGATTTATTCTTTCCTAACTTATAAGATATTATTTTTGTAAAGATAGAAGGAAAAGATTGAGTAAATCTTTTAAATAATATTTGGTTAGAGATTTGTTATCTCTTTATTATTTTATTTATTCCTTTCTATCTTCTAAAAATAATTAGGGATGAATAGTGCCGCGTGAACAGTACCGTGAATAGTGCTGTGAATAGTAAAACGTGAATAGTAATTTCCTTATTGCACAATAAGTCTTTGCTTGGATAAAGGTTAAGGTATTAGGATAATATTTGTTAGAGATTTCTTTATCTCCTTATATTATCTTTCCTAATCTCCAAGATATTGATGAGTTGTTAAGATAGGAAAATATTATTTATTAAGGCAGTCTTGGAAAAGAATTAAGGAAAGATTTAACCTAATTCCTTCTTGCTCTACAAGACACCACACGGCATCTAGGGTTTAAGGAAAATATATTTGATTAGATTATCTTATATTTATCCTATATCTTTCTAAGAGATTGCTTAAATAAAATAAGGAAAGTTGTTATGATTTTTCCTTATTCATTCGGCATATCTAGGATATTAAGGAAAGAATATTAAGTGAATATTTGATAAGATAATCTATTAACAACTTATATCTTTTCCTAAGATTTTATGGATAAAAATAATAAGATATGATTCTATTTCCATATCTTATATTTCGGCCACTTAGGGTTTTTGCTAAACCGAAATCATTGCTCCTCTTTTACTATAAATACTCAATACTTTACATCATTAAAGTTAAGACCTTTGAGCATAACTTTCATATATTTTCAAAAAGCAAAAACCGTGTTTTAAAGCAAGAAAAACCGTTTTGTTTATTTTCGAAAAAGGTCGTGTGAATTATAAACTTGTGCATTCGTTCTTATTGTTATCGTTATAAGATAATAGTGCTTAGTTGATTTCTTAACTTGTTCATTAACGTGAACCTTTGTTAGAATCATTAGTGCTTTCTTATTAGCGTAAGTTAGTCACTCGAGTATTTAACGGTACTCATTGAGTTACAGCTAGAGTTAGTTGTACGAGTTGGGTTAGTAAATTTGTAATCCGTAGAAAGGTACTAAATTTATTAATCGAGAATAGTGGACGTAGGTTTCGACTTGTGAACTGAACCACTTCAAAAATCCGTGTGTCTCTTCTTGTTTCGTTCTTTCGTTTATTTTGCTTACAATCACTAGTTGATTAGTTAAAGTTTAATCAATAAACTTTAAATAATCAATTACATACGCACAATCGAAAAAGCTTTAAAAAGTTTTAAATCCTCAATTCACCCCCCCTCTTGAGTATTTTGGATCAATAGACTCTTCAATTGGTATCAGAGCCTCGTGCTCTTGATTGCCTAACCGCAAAGAGGCTGATCTATCTTGTTTTTCATTTATCTTATTGTTTTATATTCCGCTGTCTATCACGTGATAAATGGATTCCAAATATCTCAAGTGTCCCGTCTTTGATGGGAAGAATTATGGATTGTGGAAAAACATGATGACTCACTATGTGAAAGGACACGATTGGGAGTGCTGGAGGATTATCCAAAACGGACCATACAAAATTCTTGTGGCATCCGAGGAAGGAACTACCTATGAGAAGAAAGAAGAGGACTATGTCGAGGCCGACTACAAGAAAGCCGAGAAAAACTCCAAAGCAATAAGTCTTCTACAAAACGGAATGACTTCCACTAAGTTTGATCGGTTCTCTTCATGTTCCACGGCCAAGGAGATATGGGACGGGCTCGAATTAGCTTATGAAGGTACTTCCATTGTTAGGAAGCACCGAATTGATTTGCTTATGCAAAAATATGAGCTATTCATCATGGAGCCTAATGAGTCTCTAGATAGTATGTCCGCAAGGTTTTCGAGTATCATAAATGAATTAAAAAACCTAGGTAAGAAATTCTGTACTGAGGACATTGCTAGAAAGGTTCTTAGGAGCCTTACTAAAAAGTGGCGTGCTAAGGTCACTACAATGGAGGAATCACGAGATCTTGAAACATTATCTTATCAAGAACTCATCGGTGCTCTCATGGCCCATGAAATTACTCTTAACAAAGATGACGTTGAACCAAGTCGTAATAAGAGTATGGCCTTAAATAGTGAAGAGGTTGACTCTGAATTAGAGGATGAAACCGTTTTGTTTGCACGGCGTTTCAAAAATAAAATATTTCGAAATAAACAAACAAAATCATCCTACAACAACAACAACAAGTCATTCAACAAGAAGGTTAATGACTCAAAGTCGTCCTTTGCAAATAGAGGTTGCTTTAAGTGTGGAGAATCTGGTCATATGATCAAAGATTGTCCAACATGGGAGAAAATAAAGGACAAGACGAAACGTGAGAAAACAAAGAGAGAATTCAAGCAAGTTATGATGGCTTCGTGTTGGGGAGACCTTGACTCAGAAGATGACGAGGAATCTGAAGACGACGAAGTAGCAAACCTTTGTCTCAGCAGTGTCAGTCTTGACCTAATCTCCGATGAAGGACGATGAAAGCACAAATTCTCATTCAAACTATTGCTTTCTTGGAGAATCAGACGAGGATGACGATGAAGAGGTAAGTTATCTTGAGCTTAAGAAACGTGTTAGGAAATTGTCTAAAAGTTCTTTAATTCAATTCTTTGAACAATCTCTTGATAAGTGTCACGAACAGGATTTGGAATTAAAGGATCTAAAGGAACAGATTCTCGAAATTGCGGAAGAGAATCATATTCTCAAGACTAAAGCTAAGAAGTTGAAGTCTAAAGTTATAGCAGAGAATGCTACAACATTAGAGTCTACTATGGCTGAAAAGAAGGAATTAGAGTCCAAAGTTATAGCTAATGAAGCTATAACTTCCGACCTAAAGCTTAATATTAAGCACCTTCAAACCAAAGTTATAGCTAATGAAGCTATAACTTTAGAACTTAGAAAAGTCAGAGAACTTTTGGAAGCTAAGGTCACTTCTAATGAAGAAGTGATCTTAGATCAAAGGAAAGAGATAGATTCCCTCTCAAAGCAATTAAAAGAATCTAAGACCGATATGATCAATGTTAAGAAACACCACACCGATGTTGTGTTCATCCTTAACAAACGATTCCAAGACTTTCGTGACAACTTTAAAAGGACAATGATGTAGATCACACGAAATGTCAAGAGGAAATTAAAACCCTAAAAGACCTACTTCTACATGCTAGAAAGGTACATGACAAGTGGGAAGGTAGCACGAAAGTCCTAAACTTCCTAACCGAACAATCTGACAATAATATGAAGATGGGGTTAGGACATGAGTGCTATAGCCGTAGAGATCACTCTAAATGCAAATCAACACCTTCTGATTTTGACTTTAGAAAGAGGAAGTATCTTGATCTTCCCGAATACTTGATTTGCAATTTCTGTGGTCATACGGGTCATATCCAAATCAATTGTGTCAAAAAGGCTCATGATTTACGAAAAAATGCCGAACATGCCAAAACTGTTGACACGGTTGTCGAGGATAAGGAAACTCCCACTAACGAACCTAACGAAGAAAGGAACAATAAATTTCGTTGGTTTTATGACATGGCCTTTGACTACACCAAGAAACCTAGCACTTCACAAAACCCTTGTCGATCTCAACCTAGTAAACCTATTCACAAGGGAAATAGTCAAGAGAGACCTAGAGAAATTCCGAGACCTAGAGAAGTTCCGAGACCTAGAGAAGTTCCGAGACCTAGAGAAATTCCGAGACCTAGAGAAAACCCTAACCCTAGAACTCCTCCCAAGCCAAACAAACCTAAAGTTAGAAAAACGGTCATTAGACGTGTTTGGGTTCGAAAGGATTTGGTATTTAGAGTAACTAATAATAAGGGACCCAACTTAGCTTGGGTACCTAAAAACTGTATCTAATCCTTTATGCAGGAAGTAGTGAAAGAAAACAACCAATGGTATCTTGACAGTGGATGTTCAAGACACATGACCGGAGACAAGAATCTATTTCTTTCACTCAAGCCCTTCAATGGAGGAAAAGTGACGTTCGGGGATAACAAAAAGGGAAAGGTTGTTGGTGTTGGCAAAATTGGAATCTCTAAGGCTCACGCAATCAGTGATGTTTATCTCGTGGATGGTCTAAAGCATAACTTGCTAAGTATATCTCAACTATGCGACAAAGGTAACAAAGTAGTTTTTCATACTGATAGTTGTCGCATTATTATTGAAGGAACTAGCAATGTTATTCTTGAAGGCCACAGAAAAAGGAACGTTTATATGGTGGATTTAAATGTTGTACCTACTAACTCTTTTTCGTGCATGAAAGTTACATTAGATGATCCTTGTTTATGGCATAAGCGTTTTGGTCACATTAGCTCTCTAACCTTGAACAAGCTCAAAAAGTGGGACTTGGTGGAAGGGTTACCTAAGATCAAGTTTGACCAAGAAAAGATGTGTGACACGTGTGCAAGATGTAAACAAGTAAAATCATCGTTCAAGCCAAAAAGAGTAGTAAGCACAGATCAAGCCTTGGAACTGGTACATATGGATTTATGTGGACCTATGAAGGTAAGAAGTAGAGGAGGATCCAGGTACGTCCTTGTTCTTGTAGATGACTACTCAAGGTATGTATGGCCTATCTTTCTTCATTCAAAAGACGAAACGTTTGTTGAATTTGATTGTCTTATGAAACTTGTTCAAAACAAATATAAGACTAATCTAGTATCTATTCGTACGGATCATGGCACCGAATTTGATAACCAAACTTTTATAGAATATTGTCGAGTTAATGGTGTAGGGCATAACTTTTCTGCACCAAGAACTCCTCAACAAAACGGTGTCGTTGAACGTATGAATAGAACCTTAGAAGATATGGCACGTACAATGCTCTTGTGTAGTGGCTTACCTCGTAATTTTGGGTGAAGCCATTAGTACTTCTTGCTACATCCATAATCGTGCTATGATCCGACCTATCCTTAAGAAAACCCCTATGAACTCCTTAGAGGTCGAAAACCTAATATCTCCCATCTTCGTTGTTTTGGGAGTAAATGTTTTGTACATAATAACGGTAAAAACCGCTTAAGTAAATTCGACCCTAGGAGTGATGAGGCGATTTTCATAGGATACTCAGATCATAGCAAGGCTTATAAGGTCTTCAATAAAAGGACTCTTTGTATTGAATAAAGTGTACACGTTATTTTTGATGAGGATAACGTGTTCGATAAGCCATTACAGGATGAGGAAGAAGATTTGGATGAGCCCGACTTTCGTCTCTCTAGAGACGATCCCCCGGATTTGGAATTAGAGGATAATGATATTGAGGGAATAAACGATGAACTTGATCGTTCCTCAAAAGACAAAAAGGAGAAGGACAAAGTTATAGTTGATGATACTATAACATCCACTCAAAATAAGAACTCCCAAACAAATGTTATAGATGATGTTACTGTAATATTGAATCCAAATCAAGGTGTAGAGTCCGAGGTTATAATCGACTCAATCACAACACCCGAATTGGATTCAGGGGGAACTTCCTCAAATTCCGAACCAAGTGAAGTCGGGTCAAGCTCAAATAACGAGGATGAACCAAGTACTTCGACGAAGTGGAAATACAAGAACTCACACCCCATGGACAATATTCTTGGGAATATTAAGAAAGGTTCGAGACAAGACGTTCCTTGAACAATTTCTGCTCTTTCTACTCTTTCCTATCTATGATCGAACCAAAGAACATCAATGAAGCTCTTGCTGAATCGGATTGGATTATAGCTATGCAAGAAGAGTTACAACAGTTCGAAAGAAACAAGGTTTGGCATCTAGTTCCTAGACCAAAAAATCGAACAGTCATTGGAACTCGGTGGGTCTTCAGGAACAAATTGGATGATGCCGGGGTCATTGTCAGAAACAAAGCAAGATTGGTGGTCCAAGGATATAATCAACAAGAAGGAATAGATTATGACGAGACTTTCTTTTGTTGCTCGTCTTGAAGCTATTAGACTTCTGATAGCATTTGCCGCACACAAGGGAATGAAGCTCTTCCAGATGGACGTCAAGACGGCATTCTTAAATGGGTATTTGCAAGAGGAAGTCTTCGTTGAACAACCCCCTGGTTTTAAGAATATCAAATTTGAGGATCACGTGTTCAAATTAGATAAAGCTCTATACGGATTGAAGCAAGCATCTAGAGCTTGGTACGACAGATTATCCAAGTTTCTACTTGACAGTGGATTCAGAGAGGATCCGTCGACAAAACCCTATTTCTAAAAACCGAGGATTCTGACCTTTTGGTTGTTCAAATATACGTCGATGATATTATCTTTGGATCGACCAACCGAAGCCTATGCAAGTACTTTTCTGAATTGATGACTTCCGAGTTCGAGATGAGTATGATGGGAGAATTAAAATTCTTCCTAGGTCTGCAAATACAACAAACAGATGAAGGCATTAAGATCCATCAACAAAAGTACGTTAAGGAGTTGATTCGGAAATTTGGAATGGAAAATTCACATGCTATGCCTACTCCAATGGTCGAGAACAAAAAATTGACATTGGATGAAAACGGTAAATCAGTTGATGAAACTACTTACCGTGGGATGATTGGGTCACTGTTATATTTGACCGCAAGTAGACCCGATATTATGTTTAGCGTATGCGTTTGTGCGAGATATCAATCATCTCCCAAAGAATCGCATATGACGGCCAGAAACGAATTTTACGTTACTTAATTGGAACGGCCAATTTATACCTATGGTATCCAATGGAGTGCAATTTTGATCTAATCGGTTATTCCGATGCCGACTACGCGGGATGTTCTCTAGACCGGAAAAGCACGTCGGGTGTCGCCACATTTGTCGGACCGTGTATCATCACGTGGGGTTCGAAGAAACAAAATTCGGTTGCTCTCTCAAGCTGCCTTTGGCCGAATACATCGCTGCAGATGGTATGTACTCAACTTTTATGGCTTAAGCAACAATTACGTGATTATGGTGTTGACGTAGGATGTATTCCTATTTTATGTGACAATACTAGTGCGATAATAATTTCTAAAAATCCCGCACAACATTCACGCACCAAGCATATTGAAATTAGACACCACTTTATACGAGACCATGTTGAGAAGGGGAATATAAAACTTGAATTTTGTAGTACTGAAAAACAATGAGCAGACATTTTGACAAAATCATTAGCTAGAGGACGTTTTGAGACTTTACGGTTGGAAATTGGTTTAATCAGTGGCACCTAAACTATCATAATTATTTCCTAACCGTATGACTGGCTAGTTAAGATGAGATTATATGACTGTGTTCGTATTTTCCGTTGCAAGTACATTCTTATATAGTATTTTATTATCTTATGAGAATATTCCATTTGCTAGTCTGTTATATTTTGTGTTGTATACAAACCATAACTCTTGTTCATCACATATACATTCTAAGGTTTAGAGATTCATAAACCAATGACATTCATGATTGGTTTCATTTAGGATGTGAGTAGTACTCCTTACATGGCATGTAACATCAAATTGCATAAGCATGAAATTTGTCTCTTATTACCTGTATACACTCGGGTTTGTGGTGGTGACACATGTGGAGAGGCGACCCTTCCTTTACGTTTTACCTATTAACCTCACATTAGCCAAATTTGCCTTATTTTGACCTATTTATTCTACTACATTCCATATGGTCTACCCTTGTCAAGCTAGTCTTGTTGGTATATTTGGAAGTCTTGTTGTGGTCAATTTGGTTGGTGTTGTGATGAATATTGGAAGGAAGGAAGAAAAAGATGAACTGAAAAAAAAATGAAATGAAAAAGAGAAAAATAAAAAAAAAAAAAAAGGAGAAAAATGATACTATAAAAGATGGAAAGGCAAAAATCTCTTATTACTCCTATTCTTATCATTCCATATTACTTGAGGAGAAGTACTTGTTGATGTGAGTGAGTGTGTGTCATACTTGGCATGGTGCATCATTTTTCATGTTGGGTTGGAAAGTGGAATATGGTTACTTTTGGTTGTGATCGGTGCTAGCTTGGCTTTTACCTCCACATATCCAAATTATTTTGCCCCTTTTTACCCAATTACCTCACCTCACATTCATATGTAAGTCCTCGGCATGTGTTTTGGACCTCGATTGGTTGGAGTGTATATGTACGGTTACTAGAGATATCTATCATGTTAGATTGCATGCATGCTTTTGTAGGTCGTAGTTAGGTGAGTGACTAATTTTCTTCTCTCCTACAAAATCTCTATTCATCTCGGTTTGTATTACACACTCTATATTTAGAGCTTGCTTATGTTGAAATCGTTCTTATACTATAATATGTGCTTTGATTAATATATATTTCTTGCCTCGGTTGATATCATTCTAGTCGTTTTATGTCTGTTCTCGTCTTTTCGATGATGTCAAGAGGGGGAAGAAATAACCATGATCTAGTATTTGCCTAAGCTTGCTCCTTGTCAAGACCAATTGTCTCTTAAAGTCCTTAAGTTTCGGTTTTTGAAAAATTGTCTTGATCTTGCGTTGATCTTTATCTATAAAGATAACGGTATTATATTGAGGGGGAACTACATACTTAGTCACAATTTTAGGAGACTTGCCATCATCAAAAAGGGGGAATTTGTTGAACCATATAGGATATATGTTTATGTTTTGATGATGTCAAGAGTGCTTTATATTTTATATACTCGTTGCGCGTAATTGTTTGTTTAGTCTTTTAGATTGGACTTACTAATCGCAAGCATTAAGGAATTGTGATGGAAGTATGATGCGTTTATATCATGATCAAGCCCTCAATCAAGGATCAAGATATTAAAGATAATGGAAGAATTGTTCAAGCATTCATGAGAAGATGAAGCTCAATTAAAGATTGATCAAGCTTGGATAATGAAGTAGCCTACACTCAAAGATCTCCTAACGAAGATTAGAATAGCGTAGGTGATTATCTCGTAATGGTAACGTAAGAATGCGCTTCTTAAATTGGTAAAGTTATAGCTTCGCAGCCATAACATTACTTGTTAAAGAGCTCAATGTTATAGCTCTTCTACTATAACATTGAGATGTGAAGTTTATAAAACACACGACAAAATAGTTTTTAAATTGTTTTTGGAAAACCGTTTTGAATGTTTTAGTAAAAGTATTTATTTTACAAAGGGAGCATATTTTAATATTGAGTATGGTTCTACTATGAGCTTATAATTAGTAATTATGATTGAATCAACTTATGAGTTGAGACATCTTGCTAATTAGGGTTTCTAGTTTCTACATACTCTATAATACCCTAAACCTAATTTATCTTACCTAGGGTTTCGTGAAAGAGGAATGGGCTTATGGGTCGTTTCTTTCTCTTACACGATTACTCTTTGTACAAGTTAGGGTTTTGTGTAAATCTTTATAATATTTGATTAGAGATTTAATATCTCTTTCATATTATTTTGATTTATTCTTTCCTAACTTATAAGATATTATTTTTGTAAAGATAGAAGGAAAAGATTGAGTAAATCTTTTAAATAATATTTGGTTAGAGATTTGTTATCTCTTTATTATTTTATTTATTCCTTTCTATCTTCTAAAAATAATTAGGGATGAATAGTGCCGCGTGAACAGTACCGTGAATAGTGCTGTGAATAGTAAAACGTGAATAGTAATTTCCTTATTGCACAATAAGTCTTTGCTTGGATAAAGGTTAAGGTATTAGGATAATATTTGTTAGAGATTTCTTTATCTCCTTATATTATCTTTCCTAATCTCCAAGATATTGATGAGTTGTTAAGATAGGAAAATATTATTTATTAAGGCAGTCTTGGAAAAGAATTAAGGAAAGATTTAACCTAATTCCTTCTTGCTCTACAAGACACCACACGGCATCTAGGGTTTAAGGAAAATATATTTGATTAGATTATCTTATATTTATCCTATATCTTTCTAAGAGATTGCTTAAATAAAATAAGGAAAGTTGTTATGATTTTTCCTTATTCATTCGGCATATCTAGGATATTAAGGAAAGAATATTAAGTGAATATTTGATAAGATAATCTATTAACAACTTATATCTTTTCCTAAGATTTTATGGATAAAAATAATAAGATATGATTCTATTTCCATATCTTATATTTCGGCCACTTAGGGTTTTTGCTAAACCGAAATCATTGCTCCTCTTTTACTATAAATACTCAATACTTTACATCATTAAAGTTAAGACCTTTGAGCATAACTTTCATATATTTTCAAAAAGCAAAAACCGTGTTTTAAAGCAAGAAAAACCGTTTTGTTTATTTTCGAAAAAGGTCGTGTGAATTATAAACTTGTGCATTCGTTCTTATTGTTATCGTTATAAGATAATAGTGCTTAGTTGATTTCTTAACTTGTTCATTAACGTGAACCTTTGTTAGAATCATTAGTGCTTTCTTATTAGCGTAAGTTAGTCACTCGAGTATTTAACGGTACTCATTGAGTTACAGCTAGAGTTAGTTGTACGAGTTGGGTTAGTAAATTTGTAATCCGTAGAAAGGTACTAAATTTATTAATCGAGAATAGTGGACGTAGGTTTCGACTTGTGAACTGAACCACTTCAAAAATCCGTGTGTCTCTTCTTGTTTCGTTCTTTCGTTTATTTTGCTTACAATCACTAGTTGATTAGTTAAAGTTTAATCAATAAACTTTAAATAATCAATTACATACGCACAATCGAAAAAGCTTTAAAAAGTTTTAAATCCTCAATTCACCCCCCCCTCTTGAGTATTTTGGATCAATAGACTCTTCAATTGGTATCAGAGCCTCGTGCTCTTGATTGCCTAACCGCAAAGAGGCTGATCTATCTTGTTTTTCATTTATCTTATTGTTTTATATTCCGCTGTCTATCACGTGATAAATGGATTCCAAATATCTCAAGTGTCCCGTCTTTGATGGGAAGAATTATGGATTGTGGAAAAACATGATGACTCACTATGTGAAAGGACACGATTGGGAGTGCTGGAGGATTATCCAAAACGGACCATACAAAATTCTTGTGGCATCCGAGGAAGGAACTACCTATGAGAAGAAAGAAGAGGACTATGTCGAGGCCGACTACAAGAAAGCCGAGAAAAACTCCAAAGCAATAAGTCTTCTACAAAACGGAATGACTTCCACTAAGTTTGATCGGTTCTCTTCATGTTCCACGGCCAAGGAGATATGGGACGGGCTCGAATTAGCTTATGAAGGTACTTCCATTGTTAGGAAGCACCGAATTGATTTGCTTATGCAAAAATATGAGCTATTCATCATGGAGCCTAATGAGTCTCTAGATAGTATGTCCGCAAGGTTTTCGAGTATCATAAATGAATTAAAAAACCTAGGTAAGAAATTCTGTACTGAGGACATTGCTAGAAAGGTTCTTAGGAGCCTTACTAAAAAGTGGCGTGCTAAGGTCACTACAATGGAGGAATCACGAGATCTTGAAACATTATCTTATCAAGAACTCATCGGTGCTCTCATGGCCCATGAAATTACTCTTAACAAAGATGACGTTGAACCAAGTCGTAATAAGAGTATGGCCTTAAATAGTGAAGAGGTTGACTCTGAATTAGAGGATGAAACCGTTTTGTTTGCACGGCGTTTCAAAAATAAAATATTTCGAAATAAACAAACAAAATCATCCTACAACAACAACAACAAGTCATTCAACAAGAAGGTTAATGACTCAAAGTCGTCCTTTGCAAATAGAGGTTGCTTTAAGTGTGGAGAATCTGGTCATATGATCAAAGATTGTCCAACATGGGAGAAAATAAAGGACAAGACGAAACGTGAGAAAACAAAGAGAGAATTCAAGCAAGTTATGATGGCTTCGTGTTGGGGAGACCTTGACTCGGAAGATGACGAGGAATCAAGACGACAAAGTAGCAAACCTTTGTCTCAAGAAAGTGTCGATCTTGACCTAATCTCAAAGTGACGATGAAAGCACAAATTCTCATTCAAACTATTGCTTTCTTGGAGAATCGGGACGAGGATGACGATGAAGAGGTAAGTTATCTTGAGCTTAAGAAACGTGTTAGGAAATTGTCTAAAAGTTCTTTAATTCAATTCTTTGAACAATCTCTTGATAAGTGTCACGAACAGGATTTGGAATTAAAGGATCTAAAGGAACAGATTCTCGAAATTGCAGAAGAGAATCATATTCTCAAGACTAAAGCTAAGAAGTTGAAGTCTAAAGTTATAGCAGAGAATGCTACAACATTAGAGTCTACTATGGCTGAAAAGAAGGAATTAGAGTCCAAAGTTATAGCTAATGAAGCTATAACTTCCGACCTAAAGCTTAATATTAAGCACCTTCAAACCAAAGTTATAGCTAATGAAGCTATAACTTTAGAACTTAGAAAAGTCAGAGAACTTTTGGAAGCTAAGGTCACTTCTAATGAAGAAGTGATCTTAGATCAAAGGAAAGAGATAGATTCCCTCTCAAAGCAATTAAAAGAATCTAAGACCGATATGATCAATGTTAAGAAACACCACACCGATGTTGTGTTCATCCTTAACAAACGATTCCAAGACTTTCGTGACAACTTTAAAAGGACAATGATGTAGATCACACGAAATGTCAAGAGGAAATTAAAACCCTAAAAGACCTACTTCTACATGCTAGAAAGGTACATGACAAGTGGGAAGGTAGCACGAAAGTCCTAAACTTCCTAACCGAACAATCTGACAATAATATGAAGATGGGGTTAGGACATGAGTGCTATAGCCGTAGAGATCACTCTAAATGCAAATCAACACCTTCAGATTTTGACTTTAGAAAGAGGAAGTATGCTGATCTTCCTGAATACTTGATTTGCAATTACTGTGGTCATACGGGTCATATCCAAATCAATTGTGTCAAAAAGGCTCATGATTTACGAAAAAATGCCGAACATGCCAAAACTGTTGACACGGTTGTCGAGGATAAGGAAACTCCCACTAACGAACCTAACGAAGAAAGGAACAATAAATTTCGTTGGTTTTATGACATGGCCTTTGACTACACCAAGAAACCTAGCACTTCACAAAACCCTTGTCGATCTCAACCTAGTAAACCTATTCACAAGGGAAATAGTCAAGAGAGACCTAGAGAAATTCCGAGACCTAGAGAAGTTCCGAGACCTAGAGAAGTTCCGAGACCTAGAGAAATTCCGAGACCTAGAGAAAACCCTAACCCTAGAACTCCTCCCAAGCCAAACAAACCTAAAGTTAGAAAAACGGTCATTAGACGTGTTTGGGTTCGAAAGGATTTGGTATTTAGAGTAACTAATAATAAGGGACCCAACTTAGCTTGGGTACCTAAAAACTGTATCTAATCCTTTATGCAGGAAGTAGTGAAAGAAAACAACCAATGGTATCTTGACAGTGGATGTTCAAGACACATGACCGGAGACAAGAATCTATTTCTTTCACTCAAGCCCTTCAATGGAGGAAAAGTGACGTTCGGGGATAACAAAAAGGGAAAGGTTGTTGGTGTTGGCAAAATTGGAATCTCTAAGGCTCACGCAATCAGTGATGTTTATCTCGTGGATGGTCTAAAGCATAACTTGCTAAGTATATCTCAACTATGCGACAAAGGTAACAAAGTAGTTTTTCATACTGATAGTTGTCGCATTATTATTGAAGGAACTAGCAATGTTATTCTTGAAGGCCACGGAAAAAGGAACGTGTATATGGTGGATTTAAATGTTGTACCTACTAACTCTTTTTCGTGCATGAAAGTTACATTAGATGATCCTTGTTTATGGCATAAGCGTTTTGGTCACATTAGCTCTCTAACCTTGAACAAGCTCAAAAAGTGGGACTTGGTGGAAGGGTTACCTAAGATCAAGTTTGACCAAGAAAAGATGTGTGACACGTGTGCAAGATGTAAACAAGTAAAATCATCGTTCAAGCCAAAAAGAGTAGTAAGCACAGATCAAGCCTTGGAACTGGTACATATGGATTTATGTGGACCTATGAAGGTAAGAAGTAGAGGAGGATCCAGGTACGTCCTTGTTCTTGTAGATGACTACTCAAGGTATGTATGGCCTATCTTTCTTCATTCAAAAGACGAAACGTTTGTTGAATTTGATTGTCTTATGAAACTTGTTCAAAACAAATATAAGACTAATCTAGTATCTATTCGTACGGATCATGGCACCGAATTTGATAACCAAACTTTTATAGAATATTGTCGAGTTAATGGTGTAGGGCATAACTTTTCTGCACCAAGAACTCCTCAACAAAACGGTGTCGTTGAACGTATGAATAGAACCTTAGAAGATATGGCACGTACAATGCTCTTGTGTAGTGGCTTACCTCGTAATTTTTGGGCTGAAGCCATTAGTACTTCTTGCTACATCCATAATCGTGCTATGATCCGACCTATCCTTAAGAAAACCCCCTACGAACTCCTTAGAGGTCGAAAACCGAATATCTCCCATCTTCGTTGTTTCGGGAGTAAATGTTTTGTACATAATAACGGTAAAAACCGCTTAAGTAAATTCGACCCTAGGAGTGATGAGGCGATTTTCATAGGATACTCAGATCATAGCAAGGCTTATAAGGTCTTCAATAAAAGGACTCTTTGTATTGAATAAAGTGTACACGTTATTTTTGATGAGGATAACGTGTTCGATAAGCCATTACAGGATGAGGAAGAAGATTTGGATGAGCCCGACTTTCGTCTCTCTAGAGACGATCCCTGATTTGGAATTAGAGGATAATGATATTGAGGGAATAAACGATGAACTTGATCGTTCCTCAAAAGACAAAAAGGAGAAGGACAAAGTTATAGTTGATGATACTATAACATCCACTCAAAATAAGAACTCCCAAACAAATGTTATAGATGATGTTACTGTAATATTGAATCCAAATCAAGGTGTAGAGTCCGAGGTTATAATCGACTCAATCACAACACCCGAATTGGATTCAGGGGGAACTTCCTCAAATTCCGAACCAAGTGAAGTCGGGTCAAGCTCAAATAACGAGGATGAACCAAGTACTTCGACGAAGTGGAAATACAAGAACTCACACCCCATGGACAATATTCTTGGGAATATTAAGAAAGGTGTTCAGACAAGACGTTCCTTGAACAATTTCTGCTCTTTCTACTCTTTCCTATCTATGATCGAACCAAAGAACATCAATGAAGCTCTTGCTGAATCGGATTGGATTATAGCTATGCAAGAAGAGTTACAACAGTTCGAAAGAAACAAGGTTTGGCATCTAGTTCCTAGACCAAAAAATCGAACAGTCATTGGAACTCGGTGGGTCTTCAGGAACAAATTGGATGATGCCGGGGTCATTGTCAGAAACAAAGCAAGATTGGTGGTCCAAGGATATAATCAACAAGAAGGAATAGATTATGACGAGACTTTCGCACCTGTTGCTCGTCTTGAAGCTATTAGACTTCTGATAGCATTTGCCGCACACAAGGGAATGAAGCTCTTCCAGATGGACGTCAAGACGGCATTCTTAAATGGGTATTTGCAAGAGGAAGTCTTCGTTGAACAACCCCCTGGTTTTAAGAATATCAAATTTGAGGATCACGTGTTCAAATTAGATAAAGCTCTATACGGATTGAAGCAAGCATCTAGAGCTTGGTACGACAGATTATCCAAGTTTCTACTTGACAGTGGATTCAGTAGAGGATCCGTCGACAAAACCCTATTTCTAAAAACCGAGGATTCTGACCTTTTGGTTGTTCAAATATACGTCGATGATATTATCTTTGGATCGACCAACCGAAGCCTATGCAAGTACTTTTCTGAATTGATGACTTCCGAGTTCGAGATGAGTATGATGGGAGAATTAAAATTCTTCCTAGGTCTGCAAATACAACAAACAGATGAAGGCATTAAGATCCATCAACAAAAGTACGTTAAGGAGTTGATTCGGAAATTTGGAATGGAAAATTCACATGCTATGCCTACTCCAATGGTCGAGAACAAAAAATTGACATTGGATGAAAACGGTAAATCAGTTGATGAAACTACTTACCGTGGGATGATTGGGTCACTGTTATATTTGACCGCAAGTAGACCCGATATTATGTTTAGCGTATGCGTTTGTGCGAGATATCAATCATCTCCCAAAGAATCGCATATGACGGCCGTAAAACGAATTTTACGTTACTTAATTGGAACGGCCAATTTATACCTATGGTATCCAATGGAGTGCAATTTTGATCTAATCGGTTATTCCGATGCCGACTACGCGGGATGTTCTCTAGACCGGAAAAGCACGTCGGGTGTCGCCACATTTGTCGGACCGTGTATCATCACGTGGGGTTCGAAGAAACAAAATTCGGTTGCTCTCTCAACTGCTGAAGCCGAATACATCGCTGCAGGACTGGTATGTACTCAACTTTTATGGCTTAAGCAACAATTACGTGATTATGGTGTTGACGTAGGATGTATTCCTATTTTATGTGACAATACTAGTGCGATAATAATTTCTAAAAATCCCGCACAACATTCACGCACCAAGCATATTGAAATTAGACACCACTTTATACGAGACCATGTTGAGAAGGGGAATATAAAACTTGAATTTTGTAGTACTGAAAAACAATGAGCAGACATTTTGACAAAATCATTAGCTAGAGGACGTTTTGAGACTTTACGGTTGGAAATTGGTTTAATCAGTGGCACCTAAACTATCATAATTATTTCCTAACCGTATGACTGGCTAGTTAAGATGAGATTATATGACTGTGTTCGTATTTTCCGTTGCAAGTACATTCTTATATAGTATTTTATTATCTTATGAGAATATTCCATTTGCTAGTCTGTTATATTTTGTGTTGTATACAAACCATAACTCTTGTTCATCACATATACATTCTAAGGTTTAGAGATTCATAAACCAATGACATTCATGATTGGTTTCATTTAGGATGTGAGTAGTACTCCTTACATGGCATGTAACATCAAATTGCATAAGCATGAAATTTGTCTCTTATTACCTGTATACACTCGGGTTTGTGGTGGTGACACATGTGGAGAGGCGACCCTTCCTTTACGTTTTACCTATTAACCTCACATTAGCCAAATTTGCCTTATTTTGACCTATTTATTCTACTACATTCCATATGGTCTACCCTTGTCAAGCTAGTCTTGTTGGTATATTTGGAAGTCTTGTTGTGGTCAATTTGGTTGGTGTTGTGATGAATATTGGAAGGAAGGAAGAAAAAGATGAACTGAAAAAAAAATGAAATGAAAAAGAGAAAAATACAAAAAAAAAAAGGAGAAAAATGATACTATAAAAGATGGAAAGGCAAAAATCTCTTATTACTCCTATTCTTATCATTCCATATTACTTGAGGAGAAGTACTTGTTGATGTGAGTGAGTGTGTGTCATACTTGGCATGGTGCATCATTTTTCATGTTGGGTTGGAAAGTGGAATATGGTTACTTTTGGTTGTGATCGGTGCTAGCTTGGCTTTTACCTCCACATATCCAAATTATTTTGCCCCTTTTTACCCAATTACCTCACCTCACATTCATATGTAAGTCCTCGGCATGTGTTTTGGACCTCGATTGGTTGGAGTGTATATGTACGGTTACTAGAGATATCTATCATGTTAGATTGCATGCATGCTTTTGTAGGTCGTAGTTAGGTGAGTGACTAATTTTCTTCTCTCCTACAAAATCTCTATTCATCTCGGTTTGTATTACACACTCTATATTTAGAGCTTGCTTATGTTGAAATCGTTCTTATACTATAATATGTGCTTTGATTAATATATATTTCTTGCCTCGGTTGATATCATTCTAGTCGTTTTATGTCTGTTCTCGTCTTTTCGATGATGTCAAGAGGGGGAAGAAATAACCATGATCTAGTATTTGCCTAAGCTTGCTCCTTGTCAAGACCAATTGTCTCTTAAAGTCCTTAAGTTTCGGTTTTTGAAAAATTGTCTTGATCTTGCGTTGATCTTTATCTATAAAGATAACGGTATTATATTGAGGGGGAACTACATACTTAGTCACAATTTTAGGAGACTTGCCATCATCAAAAGGGGGGAATTTGTTGAACCATATAGGATATATGTTTATGTTTTGATGATGTCAAGAGTGCTTTATATTTTATATACTCGTTGCGCGTAATTGTTTGTTTAGTCTTTTAGATTGGACTTACTAATCGCAAGCATTAAGGAATTGTGATGGAAGTATGATGCGTTTATATCATGATCAAGCCCTCAATCAAGGATCAAGATATTAAAGATAATGGAAGAATTGTTCAAGCATTCATGAGAAGATGAAGCTCAATTAAAGATTGATCAAGCTTGGATAATGAAGTAGCCTACACTCGAAGATCTCCTAACGAAGATTAGAATAGCGTAGGTGATTATCTCGTAATGGTAACGTAAGAATGCGCTTCTTAAATTGGTAAAGTTATAGCTTCGCAGCCATAACATTACTTGTTAAAGAGCTCAATGTTATAGCTCTTCTACTATAACATTGAGATGTGAAGTTTATAAAACACACGACAAAATAGTTTTTAAATTGTTTTTGGAAAACCGTTTTGAATGTTTTAGTAAAAGTATTTATTTTACAAAGGGAGCATATTTTAATATTGAGTATGGTTCTACTATGAGCTTATAATTAGTAATTATGATTGAATCAACTTATGAGTTGAGACATCTTGCTAATTAGGGTTTCTAGTTTCTACATACTCTATAATACCCTAAACCTAATTTATCTTACCTAGGGTTTCGTGAAAGAGGAATGGGCTTATGGGTCGTTTCTTTCTCTTACACGATTACTCTTTGTACAAGTTAGGGTTTTGTGTAAATCTTTATAATATTTGATTAGAGATTTAATATCTCTTTCATATTATTTTGATTTATTCTTTCCTAACTTATAAGATATTATTTTTGTAAAGATAGAAGGAAAAGATTGAGTAAATCTTTTAAATAATATTTGGTTAGAGATTTGTTATCTCTTTATTATTTTATTTATTCCTTTCTATCTTCTAAAAATAATTAGGGATGAATAGTGCCGCGTGAACAGTACCGTGAATAGTGCTGTGAATAGTAAAACGTGAATAGTAATTTCCTTATTGCACAATAAGTCTTTGCTTGGATAAAGGTTAAGGTATTAGGATAATATTTGTTAGAGATTTCTTTATCTCCTTATATTATCTTTCCTAATCTCCAAGATATTGATGAGTTGTTAAGATAGGAAAATATTATTTATTAAGGCAAGTCTTGGAAAAGAATTAAGGAAAGATTTAACCTAATTCCTTCTTGCTCTACAAGACACCACACGGCATCTAGGGTTTAAGGAAAATATATTTGATTAGATTATCTTATATTTATCCTATATCTTTCTAAGAGATTGCTTAAATAAAATAAGGAAAGTTGTTATGATTTTTCCTTATTCATTCGGCATATCTAGGATATTAAGGAAAGAATATTAAGTGAATATTTGATAAGATAATCTATTAACAACTTATATCTTTTCCTAAGATTTTATGGATAAAAATAATAAGATATGATTCTATTTCCATATCTTATATTTCGGCCACTTAGGGTTTTTGCTAAACCGAAATCATTGCTCCTCTTTTACTATAAATACTCAATACTTTACATCATTAAAGTTAAGACCTTTGAGCATAACTTTCATATATTTTCAAAAAGCAAAAACCGTGTTTTAAAGCAAGAAAAACCGTTTTGTTTATTTTCGAAAAAGGTCGTGTGAATTATAAACTTGTGCATTCGTTCTTATTGTTATCGTTATAAGATAATAGTGCTTAGTTGATTTCTTAACTTGTTCATTAACGTGAACCTTTGTTAGAATCATTAGTGCTTTCTTATTAGCGTAAGTTAGTCACTCGAGTATTTAACGGTACTCATTGAGTTACAGCTAGAGTTAGTTGTACGAGTTGGGTTAGTAAATTTGTAATCCGTAGAAAGGTACTAAATTTATTAATCGAGAATAGTGGACGTAGGTTTCGACTTGTGAAACTGAACCACTTCAAAAATCCGTGTGTCTCTTCTTGTTTCGTTCTTTCGTTTATTTTGCTTACAATCACTAGTTGATTAGTTAAAGTTTAATCAATAAACTTTAAATAATCAATTACATACGCACAATCGAAAAAGCTTTAAAAAGTTTTAAATCCTCAATTCACCCCCCCTCTTGAGTATTTTGGATCAATAGACTCTTCAGCCTTCCTACTGAGTTTCAAGAAACAAAAAAGGATATCTTTAAGGGCCTTGTGGAAAATGTGCTGCAGCGAATCTCCTCTTGGAATGGCCTTTTCCTGTCACTGGCCGGGAGATTAACTTTGATCTTATCCGTCTTATCAAATCTGTCAATTTTCTTTCTATCGGTATTCAAAATACCGATAAGTGTGACAATGAAGATAAATTCCCTGTTGTCACATTTTTTGTGGGCGGGTTTCAGATCAGGAAAGTCTCTGCACTGGTATAGTAGAATTTTCAGCAGTCTTCCTAAGAGGGAGGGCGGCCTGGGTATCCGCAATATTGAGTGCTTGCACTTTACAAGCTAAGCATGCTTGGAGATTGGTCAATAATGAAGACAAATCACTGTTTTGTCGTGTGTTTAGTCAAGTGGTACGAATGAATGAGCGAAGGAGCGTAGCAGGGGATCGGATGTGGGCGAAATTCCCGCCAATGGCTGGTATCTCGTACACATTCCGACGATTGGCCGAGAGAAAAGATATTTGGTCGGGAAAACTTTGTGGAAGGTCTACAGGCGAAAAAAAAGGGAACATGTCATGGGGAGTAAGAAACATAAATTATGGTTTAGCTTTTGTTCTGGAGAACATGGCCTGGAAGCCGGATATTGACTCAAATCTCAATGTTTGGAGTACACGCTGGGTTGATGGAGGATTACCGAAACTTGTTGATACCTTACTTGACGAGGGTTTTAGTTTCATGAAGGATTTACGGATAAAGGATCTGTGTTATAATGGGGGAGGATGGAATTAAGGGGTGGTTCGGTTGATTTTTAAACAGGATAGTGTGGAAAAGATTTTGGCGACCCCGCTTATTTCCTCTAGGACCCAAGATGAAGTTTTCTGGCCTTATTCAAATGAAGGAAACTACACTGTCAAGAGTGGTTACGGGGCGATCTTTGGAGACTTCTTTGATAAGAAGGGGTCTTTGAAGGATAAGGAAAGGATAAATGAAAAGAAGAAATGGTTCTGTAAAACCACTCTCTGGAAGCTCCCAGGACCCCAGTCTTGGAAAATTTTGCTATGGAAGATCATCACTAGTTCCCTTCCAACCGAGAGTGAGTTTATCAAGAGAAACTTCGGATGGGACCCATTCTGCACCATGTGCAGTAATGGAACTAGAGAAGTCGAATCACTGGAACACCTATTCAGGGACTGCGAAGTTTCTTCAAGAATTTGGTTTGGTTCAGTTTTAGGCATCAGAACGGATCAAAATAGGTCCTTGGGAATAGGTGAGTGGATTATTAATTGGATTAACTATCTTAAGGGTCATGAGCAGGGTTCTCGCAGCATAACACACTTTTTAGCTACCTTGAATAGTATTTGGACGCTACGTAACAATTCTATATTTAGAGGGGAAAGTTTTATGCAAGAAGTGTTCTTTAAACAAATGAATAGTTTGGCCTCATTGGCCATGAAGGAACCCAAAAAAGAATGAAGGGGGTAGAGCAGAGTGGCAAAATAATTCGCAAGGCTCACAGGATCTTGACTATGAGTTAAAACGTATAAAGGATGGTCACCCTGTTTTCCTTATAGGCCCCTTTGGATCTTGTCCTAGAATGAAGGTTCTGGTGGATGCAAGCTGGGAAGTGTCGGGTCTTGCTGCTTTTGGTTGGGCTGTTTTTGGCGAGGTAGGGGTCCGCTTTTTTAAGGAAAACTGAAGGGGCGGGCAGAATCACCGCTTCAAGCGGAGGCTATTGGGGTTCTAAAGGTGATGGAATGGGCAAAGGCTCAGGGTATCCTTCACTTAGAAGTTTCCTCGGACTGCCTTAGCCTATTACAGCAATGGGCGGAAAAGGAAAGCAAGCATCACCACATTAAAGGCATCATGGGAGAAAATGCATCTATCTCAACAAGCTTTCATTGTTTATGATTTAGTTTTGTTCACAGGAACCTTAACAAGAAAGCTCATACCCTGGCTAAAAGGGCTATGAGGGAGTGCTAGGAACCTTTATTTCCGCTTGCCAAAAAAAAAAAAAAAAAAAAAAATCTACTCAAGATCCTTTTTTCCATTGTTTCCTCATTCCGAAAAGAGGAAGAGAAATAAACAAAAATATTTTTTTGTTTTATTATTTTATAATGCTTCCTCTTCCTCTAAAACTAGAGGTGTTGAATCTAGGTACGATCACCTTAAGCAATCCATATGGCTAATTTAATGCCCATTTCGAAACTTGGAACAGCTAGTCTTGCTTGTGACGGGATTAGCCTGTCACAAGCTTGTGACCTCTCACGAAAAGGAAGAGGAAACAAGGTGGAGCACCCCCCATATATTTCTCACTCACCTCTCAATAAGCATTTTGTGAGAGAAAATGGTACCCGTCACAAGCTTGTGACGGATATCGCCGTCACAAATGAGATTTTGTGAACTTGGAAATAGTAATGTATGACTCCCAATTCCTTTGTTGGTTCAACGTTTTAGATCTCTAACTAAGCTGGCTTAAATTGTAATACTAGAAATTGTAACTAAATCGCACTAAAATGAGCTGATTTAATCGACTTAAACTTGGAAAATATGTTTTCTCATAGCATTTTCCACTTGAGAGGGAACATCAGCAAATCATCTGTATACAAATTGTTTCATAGATAATTGCACAAGTGAACACATTTTTGGACTCTTTCCTTTGAGGCCTTTATTTTGTGTAGATAGTCACAAGGCAGTCCGGATTAATTTTTTCTTCAAATTAAATCTTGTCCTTTAATAAGTAATGGAGAGGATTCATATGCGTCACAAGGTACCACTTATGTCATGAAATATCCTTCTGCATAACTTTACCAGGTACCTATAAGCCTTTAAATGATATTTGTGGCGCCCTAACACTTTGTTCTAAATAAATTATTTCTCATGCAAAAAATATACTCGTAAATCATAAATGCAAGTAATTTCTATACGTTACAAGAATAAAGAATAGGCATTACTAGTAAACTTTAGTCTGACCTGACCTTGATACCCCAAAAAGAAACAAAAAAGTATAACCTCCTTATTAACTCCTCTTGACCCAATCATTTGTTTGTCTATCATTACAATAGCCCTTACAAAAAATGAAAAAGCAAATAAAATGATTGTAACAAAAAACAGTAATATTTTACCAATAAGGTTGACAATGGGTAAGACAGTAATATACTTCCTCCATTCAACTCCACTCTACCACTTTACTTTTTCACGTTTCCCAACGCGTGTTTTACGCGGTAAATATCGTTAGTTACGTATTTGCAAAAATTATAAAAGTTAGATATTTTTAATGTACTCGTAAAGACGAATCAAACAAGATCTCACATGAATATATTTTCACTTATGTATTTAGAGAAAATTGAAATTGAATGTGAAGTTGTGAATAGTGTAGAAAATAAAAAGTGGTAGAGTGGGGTTGAATGGAGGAAGTATAGGTTTGAAGTTTCAAGAAACCACTGAAGACAGTAAATTAAAGGTCTCGTCACGGCGTCGCCTGTGTGAGCTTATAAGAGCATCTCCAATGGTTAAGAAAAAAGACTAACTTGCAATTTTAAGAAATTGCAAGCTAGTAGCTCAACCATTGGAGTAATCCAAATAGATTAGTTTTGCTCAAAAAAAATTAAGCTATTAGGCTATTAGCTCCATGAAGCTACTTGCTTAAATAGACCCACAAAAAAATATAACCAATAGGAAAATAGTGGTCTCATTTAGAGCTGGCAAGTCTGACCCGACCCGAGTGACCCGACCCGAACCCGAGCAAACCCAACCCGACCCGAACCCGAAAACAATGTGACCCGAAACCGACCCGACCCGACTCGACACGACCCATAACCCGACACGACCCGATTATCAGTGACCCGAACCCGACCCAGACCCGACCCGATATTGACCCGACCCGATACTGACCCGATTAAATTGATGACTCGACAATTATTAAGCTTAATTTTAATCAAAATGAAAATGATTTTGTGTTTAGATTGATAAGTTTGACTTAGTAATGAATTAATTAAACCAAATAATAGGTTAAAAACTAAATTTAATGGTTAAAAATTGTAGTAATGCGATTAAGTCACCTGACCCGATAATGACCCGACCCGACTCGATACATCATTTGACCCGAAATGACCCGACCCGATAACGACCCGAACCCAACCCGACTCGACCCGAAATGGTATGCTGACCCGATATGACCCGAACCCGATATGACCCGACCCGACGTGACCCGACCCAAACCCGACCCGACTGACCCGATTGCCACCTCTAGTCTCATTTATAATGTTTTAATTTTATATTTAGAAATTAAAAATTGAATAAAAAAATAGGAGAGTGTGTTAGGTGGGTCACATAAAGCTAGTAGGAAATCGACTTCACCGTTGGAGTAAGTTGTAGCTTGAAATGGTTGTAGCTCGAAAAAATGATGTGGCAAAGATAAGCTAGTACCAACTAGTTTACCATTGTGAATGCTCTAAGATGCTGTATAAAATGAAGAGTTTTTTTTTGTCAAAAACTACCGAATATTTACCTTATTTTCATAAATACTACCTAAACTTTTTAATTTTGCGAGAAACCACCTAATATTTTCTTACCTTTGTCGAAAACTACCAAATTGAAATTAATGAGCAAATTTGACAATTTTTTTCCAAATTAACTAAAATTTCGACAAATAAGTCAAAATGTCAATCGAATTAATCATAATTTTGTCCAAATTAGCCACAATCTCGGCCAAACTAGTCAAAATTGAAACAAATGTGTTAGTAGCTAATCAAAACAATTGGCGGTGGTAAGTATAGTAAATAATGTATGTTCAATGCCAAAAATAATGTTTTCGATTTAAAATTTTGTCTAATTTAATCGGATTTTTCAATTTGGTAGTGTCCGACAAAAGTCAAGAAAATTTAGGTAGTTTCTCGCAAAATTAAAAACTTTAGGTAGTATTTATTTGACAAAAAAACTCTAAAATGAATACATAATATTTCCATTTTTCATAATCTTATAAGCACATTTTTCTACGATAAATTACACGTTAAACCGAAAAAAAAAAAAAAAAAAAAAAAAAAAAAAAAAAAAAAAAAAAAAACTACCATGGTTAGAGTCACTTACTCCAACCATAAGCACAATGCTGTAAATCTTCGGCACTGGCTATAGCGTTGAATTCGGATGTGTGATTTGGTCAAAAAAATTATGGTACAAAAAGGGGGATTTATATATAGAAAGAGAGATTATACAAAGTGAGTCGTCGCAAGATGGCGATTTTAGCAATGTTGCCTTTTGAAATTGAACCTACCATGACCCTTTCCCATGGGTGTTGATGACGATGAAGAGGATAATGTGGAACGGTCGAACTCTTCTTTATCCTCTGTAAATGCCTTCGTCAAAGCATCTTGGAGTTCATCGTATCTTCTTTTTTTCCTTATTCGTTCCTCTGGAGTATCATTACTCAGGTACGCAAGTTGTGATAAATCTTCAGCGTCCATAATCTTATTAAGTACATCAGAACACCGTGGGAAGTAGCGCTTTCCAAGCTCAACTGTAAGCGTAGTTATTAAGGTAAAAATTTATAATCCGACTGCAGTTGTGTGCTGCGTGGAATGCTAAATAATGCGATGCATACAACACAGCCTCACAAAATAAACCCGATTCTAAAAGAGCAACATGAAGTGGACCCAAATTGAAATTGGACCAATCCGAAAGTAACCCAACTTGAAAGTTGAAACGCCTCGTAAATGACTAAAATGCAAGTTTATCTACCTAGATGCATAACAATTGATTCAATAATAACCCGACTTGAACCCAAAATGAACCTTTAACAGTTCACCCTAAACAGACCACTCCCCAAACCAAACTCGGTGACCAATTTGCTAGGTACATACAGCCAGTTCACCAAAAAGATAAAAGAGTTTCCGATAACATAATGACTAAGGGTCCGTTTGGATTGAAGGAATTGGAGAGAAGGGGAGGGGAGGGAAAGGGAGGGATTTAATTTACTTTGTTTGGATAAAAAATATGGGAGAAAGGAAATAAAAGGGGAGAGAAATGAGAGGACTTATTTTCCCTCTTATAGAACAAACTATAATCTTTCCAATAGTGGCAAGATTTGGAAAGAAAACATTATTTGGACTCTAATTATACCACTAGCATCCTTCAATCCTCCATCCATTTTTCATCTCCCTCCTTCCTCCCCTTCCATTTCCCTTCATAATTTTTGTTATCCAAACACCCACATCCCATTTGCCCTCCCCTTCTCTCCCCTCCCTTCACCTCCCCTCACTCCCCCTCCCCTCCCCTTCCCTCCTAAAATTGTATCCAAACGGACCCTAAAGGTTTACATCATTATCATCTCGAGAAGTGAAATGGTCGTGTTTAGATAGCAAAATAAAATGCAAACGAAGATATTCAAGAATAAGAACAAGAAAAGCAACTTTGTGGAACATTATTTAATATATAGGTCCACAAAACATGCAATTATCAAACTAGTGCAAGCAAGACACGGCAAAATAAACGAGAAGTGTGAAGAAATTGACAACAAAAAAAGTTAACACTCTTGCTTACCAGTTTTAGAAAGGGCTTTCATTCGATGCATATGCTCCTCCTTTAATATAAATGCAGCTTCATTCAAATCCACTGAATTCTTTCGTGCTTCAGCTATGTTTTTCGACAATGTAAATTCCGAAGTCCCATCTACTTGAGCAATATCCATTGCGACTTTTGCTTCCATTGGAAAAAGTAATTTCGCAAGTGCAACTGCCAGATAAATAAAGAATTAAATGTGCTATAATGCTAGTAATAGCTCAAACAAATATGAAGCATCGTCGACATATAAATTAGGAGGTGGAAACACCAACATAAGTGACAGGAAATGTGAATAGCGATTAGTAGAAAAAATAAATTCAAATCAAGGTTCAACATAGAGATTGGTTGAGCAATCAGTATTTCAACCCCCTTCATAATTTTTAGATCCTTTGATGTCTTTCAAAGAATAACCCTTATTTTTCCTATTTTGTGATAAAATGACAACGGTACTAATAACTGATCGTAAAGTTATTAGCCTATTAACAGTGGTGGAGCGAGGGGCGCTAGCAGAGCAGAGGTGCTTGCGCCCGCTGAAAAATGAAAAGTTCGAAAATTTTAGTTAAATTTTTGAAATTGTTTAGAGTTTCCCTTATATCATTACTCGTTAACCCCCGCTGTAATTTTCCGCCCCCTCTAACCGTAAATCCTGGCTCCGTCACTGCTTATTAATGTTGAAGGAGTTTGGCAACCTTATAGCCCCATAGTCCCCATGTGAATTTTCCAACACAAAAATCCTACCCAAACACATGAAGAAGCCTCAACATTGAGGCACCACATCCATCTTTTCTTTTTCTTTTTCTCTATTAAGTTAATCGGGGACCTTTTTACACATGATCTTTTGTGTAATGTTTAGGAGGAACAGTGTAAGAATTGAAGCAATAATCGAAACCACCTAAAATTAGGTAAACAAAATATCTGTAACTAGATATAAATGGCAAAAGGTTTTATCAAATTAGGCAGATAAAAAAGAAGAGCATAGACTCACATTTATGACATGTTTGCTACGCCATTAGATGTCACTCACCTATGAGAAGGGCAAAGATGCTAAAAAAATACACCTAAAAAGTAATGCTTACTAATATGGAATATTCACCGAAGATGTCTTAGCCTAGTGGTTAAGATGGAGGTATGGTGGAATCCTCCCACCCCTATATCTCGTAATGCTCTTGTGGCTCATTTGACACCAAAAATATCCAAAGAGAAGTGAGAACTAACAGCACCAGCACTCAGAAGCTAGCAGGAGGCCAGTTACAGATTTGATTTTAAAGAGAGCAACGAAATAAAGGCTAGATATAACGGGGTAAAAGAAAGGCATAATAATAGAACTAGCAGAAAAAGAAAATTGCATACAAAAGGCACACTTTAGGCCTCGGAGGTAGTTTCTTTGGTAGCTACGACACTACCAACAAAATGCAAGATGAATTGATTTCAAACGTAACTAACCTCTGTTTTCAAGATATAATAGCTTCATTCGTAAATCGTCTCCGGCCTCGGCGAGAAAAAGAGAACCGTCCCCCGGCAACGGGTCTCTTCTTTCAGCTTGCTCCAAAATCTCAATGCACATCTGATCTGTCGGCGAATCTTTGCCTTCTTCTATAGTTTTAAAGAAATCTGCAGTTTTTGTCAGTCTCTTGGCTATCTGTAGTGCTTTTCGACCATCTAATGTGAGCTCCGTAGGATAAGCTCCCTTGGTTAATAGAGCCACAATTATCTTAGGGTCTTTCCTCATTGCTGCAATATGTAGTACAGTGTATCCTCTTTGATTTCTGAGATTAACATCGGCAAGGCCAAGTTCAAGAAGCTCTGTAATGGTCTTGGCATCACAATGCGCCACAGCAAAGTGAAGAGCAAACGCGTCATCTAGAGTAGTATGACCCTCCTTTAGTAACATTCTCAATAATTCAACATCATCTGATTCAAGAGCTCTGTGTATTCTCTTCACATGCTTATTCGGGCCCTCCACATAATCGGGCCCAGTCAAACCAAACTCCTTGCGGGCATCAATTATTTGTTTCACAATATGGTGCGGCAAGGATTTCTCAAGTGTAGTTACATCAACTTCTGGCCTCACAATTATGTTAATACACCTTCCAAGCAATTTTTCACAAGCATTTCCGCAAATATCAGCAACAGATGTCACTACCAAGAGATCATCTAATGCAACCTTGTCAAGAATCTCCAACAATTGCCTCTGCAAACACATACAAATGTCAGAAAACTGTCTTAAGGATAGCCTAAACTATCCACTTATTAAATTAAAGCCAAAATGAACGGCAAAACTCTAGCTCGGTCTTCAGGAATTAGTATTCTAGTATTGTAATGGCCAAATAATAGTCAATCAAGTGTTTCAAGAACAGACAAATTGGAGAAAAGTATAACCTCATCATCAATGCCATGAAATTTGTAAGCATCACAAAAAGCCTTCTAAAACAACTACAAGCAAGTATAACTAAACCACCTCACAGTATAATTCCGCTATTAGTAGGATCTTGAATACTGAGCAAACAAATACTGCCTTAGCTTCTAACAAACATACAAAGTTTCATGTAAAGATGTAAGTAGGATATCAATACTTGATTTTTTTTCAAGGATAAGGTAATTCCCTTCTCAAATTCAGCTTGAGATTTATCTTAAAACGATACTCCGTAATTTCTTCATCAGTAAGAAAGCGGTGAAGGGAAAGCAGGATGACAAGAGGCACAGAAAAAATCTAACTGATAGCGTCACTTCAAAAAAAAAAAAGAAAAAAGCCAAAAAAAAAGAAGAGGCATTATAATCTATTTTCTCCAACTTTATGTTTCAGAAGAACGAAGCAGGTGCCTACCTTAATGCTCCTTCTGCCTTAAAACACTTAAAAAGTGAGTACAAACATATGAATGACGGACCCATCCAACGCAACACATGGAAGACAACGAGAAAAAAATCCTTCAAATCTGTACTGCTTCAATATCAAAAATCATACGTACTGAAGTTCGGGTAATTGTTTGTATGACCTCGCATTCAATTTCTTTTACCACCACTACGTACGGAGGTATCAAGTCTGATCAATTGTCAGTTGTCATGGTTCACATACACTTTGACAAAATTCCCATCTTTTAACTTCATTTCCGTATCAGTAGCCAGCTACTCAATCAAACAAAGCCACTTCTCACAATTCATTCACACTGAAAATGACGAAGATCTCAACTTTCACATTGAGCTGATTTCACTTGCCAACGAGTCAAATGTTCAAAATAACTATTCAACAACTCATTCTCTCGACAAGTCGAAAATTTCCACCATTCAACTCGAAACCACTATTGCTCAAATATTACGGAAACTCAAGTTTTTAACTCGAGCTCATTTTACTAACCAACAATTCAATTGAAGAAACAATAGTAAAAAAAACATTTCAGTACTTAAATACACACTAAGCACATTCCACTAACCAACAAGAAATCAATTGATCAACATAACTACCTCTAAACTTGTCAGAAGAATCAAACAAAAATAGCACTCCAACATTATTACCCCCTTTCTAAATTTAGTAAGTAAAAAGTGTCAACATCCAATAGATTATTAACTCAACAGATAAAGTCGGTAATTCATTACTTTCCCTTAATTCGTCCCAAAATGATAAAGGGGACAATTAATAATTCCTATATCCCATCGATTTGGTTACTATTTTATTCTATTTTTATCGAAGGTGAATAAATAATTGAGACGGAGGGAGTAACTAAAATAAAAGTAATAATTATAATTAAAGTACCTGATAAAGAGCAACGAGTTCGGCAATCTGAAAGGTATGCGACAAGTACAAAACCTCAACAAGAAAATCAACAGCAGGACGACAAGCGAGATGAGAACAATGATCATCAACACAAACACAACCACCTTTGGGCAAAGCCATAACTTGACCCGAATACAAATACGCTAAAACCGACACAACCGAATCAAACCCAACCTCATACTCTTTACACAACTCCTTTACTTCAAGCTTAACAATTCTACTCTTCGGCTTAGGCTTAGCCGTCTCTCGCTCTTTGCTTTTCGTCGCGAAAAGCGATTTAAAGAAAGGAGAGCGGGCGGCGAGGATACAGCGGTGGAGAGGGAGGGTTCGGTTGGAACGAGAACATGAGACAGAGGCGTCAGCGTAAGAGGATGAGAAGGAGAAATCGGGTGTGGCGGTGGTGGTGGTGAAGAGGGTGGAGAGGTTATCAGAGAGACGACGGAGGGCGGAGGTATCAGGTGTGGTGGTGAGGTCGGTGGTGATGGTGGTTGTAGCGGTGGAGAGGGTGCTGCTGTTGTTGCTGTGGTCGTCGGAGAACGCGGTAGGCGTGTCGAGGAGCATTTCGGTGGTTGTTTTTATTAAGGGTTGACGGACTTGACTTTGTGAAGGAGGAAAAGGGGTGATGAGGAGTGTGGACGGAGTGTTGTGTTGTGTTGTGTTGTGTTGTTTATTGTTGGGGGAAATGAGTAATGCAATATCTAGGAAAGTATACTTCCGAACTTTAAGGGTTTTTTTTTTTTAAATAAATAGAGTCCACTAAAGAGCAGGGAAGCTTAGATTTTCTACTTTTCTAGTACTTAAGTTAAGCAAAAGTGGAAGGCTGAATTGCATTATCACTTATATTAGTTGTATTGTTGTAGATTGTATAATCTTATCTATATTAATACAAAAGACAATACTCAATTCTCAGCGCACCACGTCATTAATGCAACCTTTTTTTTTCTTCTTCTGGAAATTCATGTTATGGTGGGACCCGTTAGTGTGCAATATATTTATTTCTTCAGATTTCCATCTTTTCACACGTGCGATAAATTCCGTCTTGCAACAAATTCTATGAAATAATATTATGAAAAAATTCTATGAATTAATATTATGAAATAATTTTATACATTCCGTGTAAATAAAATTAATAACATATACGCAGAATGAATTACAAATGGGAGTAAATGAAATTGAATTACATAATTTTTAAAACAAAATTAAATTATAATAAAATTACATAATTACGAGAAGGAATTACATTTATATACGGGATAGAACATAAAACGCAAATGAATTACATACATAATTTTTTAAAACTACATGGTACAATAATTTTTGTTTAAAAAATAATTCTTGACGGAGTATTTACTTGGAGTATAAAATATTCATGTATTTTGGTTAATATTATTGTACCATGCAGCAACAACATAACAACATAATTTTTTAAAACTACATGGTAAAACAAAATTTGTTTAAAAAATCAATCATGACGAAGTATTTACTTGGAATATAAAACTCGGCAACTTAACTATCAGCAGACAAGACAAAAGAAAATGGTAGGTGACAATGATAGGCAACCGAGTTAATTTAGTCTTCAACTAGCATTTAAAGCAAATTTTAATTTTTTTTACTCTAAAAAACAAATAAATTTTAATTTAATTTACAAGTGATTAAAAATTTTGTAATAATTTTTTTAAAATTTTTTTTTTAATAAATAATTCACAATTGTTGTAATAAATATTTTTTTAATAATAACAACACAATAAGTTAACAGTCGAAAAACTTTAAAATATGTTGTTTTTAGAAATGCAAAAACAAATATACATCCAAAAACATTAATACTGGCCCAAATACATACCCGTGCAATTTTGCACGGGTTTAAAACTAGTATACTGTAATAGTAAAGGGGACTACTAAGATATTTTATTCTATCCAAAAACAAATCACCTTTGGGATTGTGAAAAGACTCGATAATTTATTTTAAACTTAAGACGAATATGTATTTGTCTTTAACACGAATTTGTGAATAATATTCAATCTATAAGAACCAATTGTTGATCTGGATCAAATTTGACTTGAATTTTGATTACTGGACTTACCGGTGTTTTGTTTGACTAGTAATTTGAACATACCTCGTCTCGGCCTTTGTTAGACAAGTACTCGTTGATTTGAGTTGGAAGTGATATGATACGAAATAACTAAAATGATCCAAATGAACTTAAGTAAATAATGTAAAATCATACTTATTAATAATACAAGTAATGTCCATCACAAACTAAAACATCAAGGGGGTGTTTGGTAAATGGCGGATTGGGAAATTTTCAGCATATTCAAGGCTTTTGGCATGTTTGACTCACCAATCTACTATTTTGAGTGTTTGGTAAATGACATATTGAAAGAGTAGATTGGAGCTCAATCTACTGTTTTTCAATATGCTGCTCTACCCAGCATATTCACATTAGTAGATTGTGAAATATGAATCCGTCAACAATCTACACATAAATACAACAATCTATTAACCAAAACCTGCTAATTACCAAACACTTCTACTAAATCTACTTATTGAAATATACTAGTCAAACTTGTTAATCCAATCTGTCATTTATAATCTGCTTGACCAATCTACTTCTGCTAATATCAATCTGCTGATTACCAAACAGGGCCCAAGTCATTAACTATCATATAATAACTAATTTTTCAGCGTGCCTTTTTAGTCTAATTTTGTGGATAAGAATTTTTTTCTCACTAATCTAAGGGTAAGTGAGCACTCGATCGTACTAGAAATAACTCGATAGCATATTAGCAACACGCCTAAAACCGACCAAAATTGAGACCACCCTACTCAACTCTATCACTACTACTGATGCAGGCTATAACAACGGTTAAAAACCGTTGTTATATAAAAAAGCGGACGTTGTTAAAGCGTCCGTTGTAAAAGGTTTGAACAACGGTTGGTTTTCTTAAGGAACCCGTTGTTAAAACTATTAACAACGGTTTTAAGTATAAAAACCCGTTGTGGAAAGTGTGACTCAATTTTGGTGGGAAAGTTATAACAACGGTTGTAATATAAAAAACCGTTCTTATAACTAAAGACACCAGGTTGTTTGTCAATAACCGTTGTTGTTTGTTTTTAAAAAATAAAAATAAAATTAAATTAAATATTACTAGATGCATGCATAATTACGGTCCGTTATAATTCCGATGCATGCATTATTACTGCCATCCCTGTGCATATGAACGGACAATATGGAATGAGAAGGGTTATAATACCGGGTTGCAAAACGTCGTCGACGTTTTATAACGAATCGTCGACGTTTTTTTAAAAAAAAGACGACTCTACCCTTGAACTCTATCTTTCACCCTACTCTCTCTTTCCCTCTCCCCTTCAACCCGACATCACCAAATCTGCCACACCCACACCCACACCCACACGCACTGCCGCCTCCGACCACCACCACACCAGCCGGCCGCACTCGCCACCCTATGTAATACTCCGTATTTATGAGTCTTGGGGTACTCTATCGAGTAGGCCTTACTCTGTCGAGTAAGGGAGTTTTGCGATATAAAATAGTTTATGACCTGTTGGGTACTCGATCGAGTAACTAGGGTACTCGATCGAGTAAGGGGGCACTCGATCGAGTACCTTAGCTACTCGATCGAGTAGCCATTTCGGGGCTGTTTTGTCGGGTTTTGTTAATAATGCGATTAAAGTATAAAACACTTCCGTCATTGTTTCCAAATCACTTTTCCAAAACCTAAATTTCTGTTTAAGAGAGAAAGCAAACAAGTTCATCTTCTTAATCGCATTCTTAGCAATTCCCGGAGTTCAGACGGTCAGTTCTTGTCGTTGTTTATACCGTTGAGTTCCTTGCGTCGAGGGTAAGATCTATGTACGCTTTTTATTGTCTTTCCTTTGATTTGGTTAAACCCTAATTTTGGGATTGGGGGTTTTTATGATTTGTTATGGTTAGATTGTGATTATGTGATTATGTGATAGGAGAAGGATTTGTAAAGGAGAGGTTTTGAGACAGCTGCTAGATCGTCTGATGATTGTGTTGCTTTCCACGTAGGATTTCCTACTCAGTATTAGTCCCATAATGGGATGATTGTTGATGTGTTAAGATTGATTGTTTGATATAGTGATTGTATTGTGACGGCTTTGATTGTGATTGTGATTGTACACGCTGTTGATAGATTCGCAGACGATTGTTGATTTTGTGATTGTGATTGGTTGCCTATGGTTCTCGAGATGCGTTCTCGGCTGAGTGGAGTCACTTGCGGGAGTGGCTTCACGCCCTAGTTCGCCCTTCGTGGAACCCGCCATGGAAGGGATGTGCACATTAATGGACGGGGTTATCGCTCACTATGTGGAGCGGGGATTTGGTGGGTACGGCCTGCGGTCCCCCATCTGGCGGGGCTGGTCCAGTGGGATCGGTGATTGAGATGATTGGAGTTGGTTGGTTGTGTATGTGTGATGATTAAGTCGTCTCGCTTATCTTATTGTGACATGTATATTAATTGTGTGATTAGTTCGACCGTTTAAATGTTTTAAAAGCGTGGTGATCCATTCGGGGGGTGGTGAGCGAGTTGCTT
Source organism: Silene latifolia (assembly GCF_048544455.1). Classification (NCBI taxonomy): domain Eukaryota; kingdom Viridiplantae; phylum Streptophyta; class Magnoliopsida; order Caryophyllales; family Caryophyllaceae; genus Silene; species Silene latifolia. The sequence goes on from NW_027413701.1 coordinate 3,583,975, forward strand.
AGCGGTATATCTTGGATACGCGTGGGATCTAGTTTGGGATGGAGTCATCACATATCGAGTCTTTAGTCTTCATTTGTGTTTGTTAGGACAGTTCCTTTCGGTTGGTTTATAGTTTGAGAACAGTTGTATTTTGCTTACAGTTGGTTTTGTAATGTAATCACTTAAACTTATTTAATAAAGTATGTTTCTTCATTGTCTTATGATTATCATGCCTCGGGTAACCGAGATGGTGGCATCCTTATACCTGAGTGGTCCTGGTAAGGCACTTGGAGTATGGGGGTGTTACAAATGGTATCAGAGCGACGATCCTGAAACCTGTAACCAATGAATCTAATGAATCTAGGGAGTCAATTAAAATGAACCCGGGGTAAAGGTTGTAGGAGCTAATGCAAAGGCTTGGGAGACGTCCTAAAGTCGCGAACTCGCCCTACGATTTTGAACCGGTCACCATGGGATATGAGTCGGGATCGCTATGTGTTTATTTTGTGAATTGTGTAACAATATGGTGATGTGTGGCATGTATAAGGGTGATTTTGTATTTTGTTGGTTGAAAGCATGTTGGATGATACTTGGTTTACCATGTTGATTGGAATAGTTGGAAAAGTATGTGAGAATGACGAATGATGTGGTGGAAAAAGGAAATAGTTTATATGTGATGAATAATGATGTGTAGGATGAATGATTTATAATGAGGCAATCCTAATAACATGTGGATAGGGGGTGTGATAAGATTTGTTTTCATAGTTTTGTTTGCGTAAAGCTATATATTAAGTTCGTATAATTGTCTACTATCGTATCATATGCGCTTGTTAGCTGAAGTATGTGATTGAACTAGATGAATTGATTGGAAAAGATGAAGTGGTAATTTCGTAAGGATATGAATTTCTTGATTATGGAAGTGTTTATGTGATGAAGTGGATTTGTAATGTTGTTGTATTAGCAACATGGAAATAGGATTTGTAGTGTAAGGGTGTGGTTTGTGTCATGAAAAGTTATGAAAATTAAAAACATGCGGGTAATACATGATTGAAAGTTGAATGTTATATGAGCATGATAGATGGTAATGTTTGGTTTTTGGTAAGTAGTAACATGAAGAATAGAGGTTCAATGATATGTGTTTTGTATAACAAATTGGATGAAAAGCATGATGGTTGTTTATAACGTGGCACTTGATAACACGAAGTAGATTATTATGTTGATTGTAGGAGGAGTTGCGCAGATTTGAATGCATAGTTGTAATCATAATGTTGAAATAATAATGAATGCATAGTACGTTGGGGGTATGTGAGATAACATGCGGGTAGTATTCACGAGTCTACATGATTCGATCGAGTGGGTATTTGTCGTTATTTTGACCAGAATCGTGTTTTTGGGCACTCGATCGAGTACCTCGGGCACTCGATCGAGTATGGGGTCACTCGATCGAGTAGCCTGGCTACTCGGTCGAGTAAGTCAGAGATCAGAAGGTCTGTTTGGGTTCTGGAGTCGGGGCACTCGATCGAGCATGTTGGGCACTCGATCGAGTAGCCTCAACTCGATCGAGTAGGTTCTGGTACTCGATCGAGTGGGGTCTGTGCAGGTCATATGCGTGTTTCGGCTCATATGTTTATTTTTGACATTCGTTGCATATTACGTTTAATCCAAAGGTGTTGTATTACTTCTTTATGCATTGTTTTACGTATGTGTTGGTCCTGAAGCGTAAGTTACCCAATCTTAAGATGTAAAGAGTGGCACTTATGATGAATATGAGTTCGGTGGGGAGGACATGAGTTATATGTGATTATGATAGATGGTGGAAAAAGAAAAGGAAGATTGGTATAGTTTATTGAGGCATAGAGCACGTTTTGCGAGACGGGATGAGTGATATGATTGTGTGTTGAGTAATGTAAAAGTAAGAGAATATGGGCAAGGGATGATGTGAGTATAATGAACGTGAGAATAAAAAGATTGAAAAGTAAGGATGCGGATAGTGGCAGCTTGAGATGTGTAAAGAATTATGGAGGGAGATGGTTAGAAATAGAGTTGAGTAAGGATATATGTAGTGAAAGTGCGTTTTAAAGGAGTTGAGAAGAGTAGTATATAGTGAACTTTGTAGAGATATGTCGCGAGGTGGATTTGGGAGATTTGGTTTATTAAGAGATGAAACTACTGTGTGATTTCCTTGGGCAATTAATGGTACAAAAGGAATTCTGATTTCTAGAGAGGTACAAAGGAGATGCAATTGTTAGAACAGTGAACGTTGATTTTATGGATAAACTAGAGGCAAGAGTGATTAATGGCATAATAAGATAATATTTATGGTAAGAAAGAGTGAGATGATATCGATATGAAATAATGGGATTTGAGTTTTGGAGCAATGAAAAGATAATCGGAGCACTAAAGAGTTAGATAGAAGTAATAAGGAGCTGAGCTATTAATGGTATTTTTGAGTATAACGAGAAAAGAAGGATAAAAGTAAGTTGAGAAAAAGTTCACCGGAGTTATGTGACATAAAGTAAGGAATCGTCGAGATGTATGATACTATCAAGGGTAAGTAAGTTAATAGTTATACAGAAGTTTCAGGACAACATGATTAATCATGAGTTTCGAGGAATTAAGGGAGTATGAAGTTGGTGGAGTATTTGCACGATACGAGATTTTTGGTGGAGAGTTAGATGATGATACAATTAAGGATAGTATTGGGAAGAATGTTGAGGTAATTTTGTTAATGGATTGGATGTTCGTTATTTGGGATGTCAACCGAAGATAGGAAACAAATCGTGATGTTTAGAGATGAGTGTAAGAGGTTTGATGCCCGGACAGCGGTGGTGTTATGGTTTGTGACTAGTGGTTAAGGGTAATGGTATATTAGAAAGGTAACAATTCTAAAGAGGTTGATTTTGCAGAGACCAGATTGATAAGTACAGTTATGAAAGAGTATAAGATGTGGTTATATGAGGCGGTTGTTAGTAGTTGAGTATTAATGGTGTGGCTACATTTGGCAGAGGGTGATGGATATGCGAAAGGGAGAATATGTTATGAGGTGTATACGAGTTAAGCTCGGGCGACTAGTAACCTATGTTGAGTGGTAACTTACGTGATCAGGATTGACTAGTTGGTTGTGATTACGGGTCTATGATATGTGTAAATGTTTGTGTGAGGTTCTGACCTCACAAGAAGTGGTATGGTGTGATAATTATAAAGTTGTTTTATGAATGTTATGTAATATATATGTTGGACACGGTAATTTAATTGAATAATATCCAAAAAGGTAATAACTTGATTAATTTGACATGGCTAGTTATAATTTTATGTGTATTAATAACACATGTGTATTCCGTGAAATGGTAGAGATGATGTTCATGAGATGCTTATCTGTTTATCCATATAATATGTCGCGTGGTGATTTAATAAAGTGGATTTGAGTAAGTTTTCTTGTCCCGAGAAGTTATGCTCGGTCGGTGTTTATGGGAATCGTATGCGATTGTGATGTCTATCGGTGTGGTTGTGGTGCCTCGGGTGGTGATCCGGGCACGGTACATAATGTTGTGATGCGGGTATTTTCGCACTACGGTGTGGTTTGTTGGTAGCGGTGTTGTGATGCCGTCACCGGTTGTGGTGGAGTAGGCGGGATGATTATGATTCGAGTTTGAAAGTGCATACCGATTATTCATAGTTTGTTGTTTTGTTTGATGTTGCTCCCTGCGAGTTTCGGTTTCTGAGATAGACAGTTGTCTTGTTTATTGATGTTTTCTTTACCGAGTTAAGTTGGGAATGAGGGTATAGTATGATATGAAATAGAGTCGTATATGTTTTCGTTGTTGTCATGGTATAGTGATGTTTTATTGATGGGACACGGTTGTGAGAGGTTGTTACTGATAATTTTGATCTTGTTCTAGATAAGGCTTTAGTAGACATGGTAATGACAAGTGGTCCGTAGAACATGTGTGGTAATGATCTGAAAGCTGCAGGTGGTTCATAATCTTTTGTTGGGACAGTGAGTGTAGGGTGTTGGGGGAATTAGTGTCATATTAGGTTATGTATGAGTCTTGCGGTAATGAAGGAAAGAACTGGAGGATCTAGTGTGAGTGTACGTAACGAGTGTGGATCGTGAGTTATGCGTTTGGGAGATAGGTGCTTTATATAGAGAGGTATGTCATGTTGCGGTAATGTGGAAAAGTTGAAGTTTTGGGTTAAGATAAAGATTTTGAGGTATAGGTTAGGTGGTGTGACGAATGAGTTGAGGTATGAGGAATGTTTAAGTAAGAGAGCCTTGGATATATGCATGGCGAGTGTTTAGATTATAAGTGGTTATCTTTGACATGCGGTGGTGATGAGGATAATGACACGATATAGCTAGGATTTAGTATTAGTGAGTTACGAGGACGTAACATTTGTCTTAAGAGGAGTAGGATGCGATAAAAGAGAATTTCATGGTGGTGCATGTTGTAATATAATTGGAAGTAGAGTGTTAGCGTAGCGTAAAGGAGGGATTTGTTTTGTGGATGATACTTATAAAAGGCCATGGCGGTACTTGTAGTAGTGTGATGCTTCGAAGTGTGGGAATATTTTATATAGTGTTGACAGTTGGAGGATGGTGTTATGAGTCTGAGTAAACTTCGAGGACGAAGTTCCTTTTAAGGGTGGTAGAATGTAACATTCCGTTTGATGTTATGAGTATTTTGGTAGTGTATGGAGTTAGTGTTGAGAGAGATATAATGGAGTGGATAAGATATCGTGAGCCATGTTGTGGAGGTAGGAATAGTTAGTGGAGTTGGTGTTACGAGTTCATGTTTGGGTTGGAGTTTTGTTTTGAGTTCTTAGTCACGTTGTTGTGTCTTGATCGAGTTAGTATGTTTGTTTTCATGTATGGGTTGAACTTCGGGGACGAAGTTCTTTTTAAGGAGGGAAGACTGTAATACTACGTATTTATGAGTCTTGGGGTACTCTATCGAGTAGGCCTTACTCTGTCGAGTAAGGGAGTTTTGCGATATAAAATAGTTTATGACCTGTTGGGTACTCGATCGAGTAACTAGGGTACTCGATCGAGTAAGGGGGCACTCGATCGAGTACCTTAGCTACTCGATCGAGTAGCGATTTCTGAGGGCTGTTTTGTCGGGTTTTGTTAATAATGCGATTAAAGTATAAAACACTTCCGTCATTGTTTCCAAATCACTTTTCCAAAACCTAAATTTCTGTTTAAGAGAGAAAGCAAACAAGTTCATCTTCTTAATCGCATTCTTAGCAATTCCGGAGTTCGAGACGGTCGAGTTCTTGTCGTTGTTTATACCGTTGAGTTCCTTGCGTCGAGGGTAAGATCTATGTACGCTTTTTATTGTCTTTCCTTTGATTTGGTTAAACCCTAATTTTGGGATTGGGGGTTTTTATGATTTGTTATGGTTAGATTGTGATTATGTGATTATGTGATAGGAGAAGGATTTGTAAAGGAGAGGTTTTGAGACAATTTTGCTAGATCGTCGATGATTGTGTTGCTTTCCGGTAGGATTTCTACTCGGTATTAGTCCCATAATGGGATGATTGTTGATGTGTTAAGATTGATTGTTTGATATAGTAATTGTATTGTGACTACCTGTGATTGTGATTGTACTTTGTTGATAGATTCAGACGATTGTTGATTTTGTGATTGTGATTGGTTGCCTATGGTTCTCGAGATGCGTTCTCGGCTGAGTGGAGTCACTTGCGGGAGTGGCTTCACGCCCTAGTTTCGCCCTTCGTGGAACCCGCCATGGAAGGGGATGTGCACATTAATGGACAGGGTTATCGCTCACTATGTGGAGCGGGGATTTGGTGGGTACGGTGCGGTCCCCCTGGCGGCGGTGGTCCCGGTGGACGATCAGTGATTGAGATGATTGAGTTGGTTGGTTGTGTATGTGTGACAGTTAAGTCGCCGCTTATCTTATTGTGACATGTATATTAATTGTGTGATTAGTCGACCCGTTTAAATGTTTTAAAAATCGTGGTGATCCATTCGGGGTGGTGAGCGGTTGCTTAAGCGGTATATCTTGGATACGCGTGGGATCTAGCTGGGGATGGAGTCATCACATATCGGAGTCTTTAGTCTTCCATTTGTGTTTGTTAGGACAGTTCCTTTCAGTTGGTTTATAGTTTGAGAACAGTTGTATTTTGCTTACAGTTGGTTTTGTAATGTAATCACTTAAACTTATTTAATAAAGTATGTTTCTTCATTGTCTTATGATTATCATGCCTCGGGTAACCGAGATGGTGGCATCCTTATACCTGAGTGGTCCTGGTAAGGCACTTGGAGTATGGACCCCGTTTAAATGTTTTAAAAACTGTGGTGATCCATTCGGGGGTGGTGAGCAGTTGCTTGGCAGGTATATCTTGGATACGCGTGGGATCTAGCTGGGGATGGAGTCATCACATATCGAGTCTTTAGTCTCCATTTGTGTTTGTTAGGACAGTTCCTTTCAGTTGGTTTATAGTTTGAGAACAGTTGTATTTTGCTTACGAGTTGGTTTTGTAATGTAATCACTTAAACTTATTTAATAAAGTATGTTTCTTCATTGTCTTATGATTATCATGCCTCGGGTAACCGAGATGGTGGCATCCTTATACCCGAGTGGTCCTGGTAAGGCACTTGGAGTATGGACCCGTTTAAATGTTTTAAAAACTGTGGTGATCCATTCGGGGGGGTGGTGAGCGATTTTAGCGGTATATCTTGGATACGCGTGGGATCTAGTGGGGATGGAGTCATCACATATCGAGTCTTTAGTCTTCCATTTGTGTTTGTTAGGACAGTTCCTTTCAGTTGGTTTATAGTTTGAGAACAGTTGTATTTTGCTTACAGTTGGTTTTGTAATGTAATCACTTAAACTTATTTAATAAAGTATGTTTCTTCATTATCTTATGATTATCATATCTCGGGTAACCGAGATGGTGGCATCCTTATACCTGAGTGGTCCTGGTAAGGCACTTGGAGTATGGGGGTGTTACACCCTACGCATCTCAGTCCCTTTTGCCGTCTCTTTCAATCACTAAACTCGCCCCCTCTCTCTCTCACTTTCTGTTTTAAGCGACAACCACCACCACGCATCATCAGCACCCCGCACTACCACCAACGGTCAGTACTGCAGCACCAACACCGACCACCACAAGTAAATAATACACATCAATTTATTTTGTTTATTATGAATTAGTTTAGGAAAAATCAGATTTTGTAAATTCAATTGGATAATTTTAATTAATAATGATGTTGAATATGATTTTATTGTTGTTGTCGTTGCTTGCTCGGTGATTTTTGTTGCCGTTGCATTTGTTCTTGTTGTTGTCGGGTTGTATTTGGTTTGTTGTTGGTAGTCGTATTAGATGGAAGGATAAGGGACAATGAAATTCATTGTCATGGATGGTGAGGGACGTTAAATAGCAACGTCGGGCTTGGAGGTTGATGTAGATTGTTCGCGTCGGGGTTGGAAGGTGACGTTGAATGTTCACGTCGGGGTTGGAAGGTGACGTTGAATGTTCACGTCGGAGTTGAAGGCCAGGTGACGTTGAAATTCATCGTCCGGGGTGGATTGGGACGTGGCCATTCATTGTCTGAACAGGGGTGAGACAATGAGTCTCAACGTCCTGTGGGGAAGGGGACGATGACTATTCACGTCGGGTATGGGCTGGGACATTGGGTTTCAACGTCTGTCCATGGCTCGGGCAATTTAATTTCATTTTTGCCGTTAATTTTGTATTTTAATGAATAATTTATATGTTAATTTTGTATTTTAGTGAATAATTTATATATTTTTGTTGTTATAAAAGTTGTTTATTTTTATTTATCTAATGTTTTAATATCGTTAATGTAGATGACGGATGATTTCCCGTTCGATGATTCGTTTTTTTTACATTGAATTTGATTAACAAAGTCTTGAATTTTTTTTAAAAGTTTGTTGTTTGAGAGGATTTGGGAGAGAATAGAGTAGGGAGAGGGTGAGCAAGGGTAGTGATGGTCTTTTTTTTATAAAACGTCGACGATTCGTTTCAAAACGTCGACGACGTTTCGCAAACCCCTTATAATAAGATTTGAAGCAGCAGAGAGATATGATGATGATTATGGCACAACTTCCTAAACATATATTAATTAAAAAACAACTCAAACCACACATTACTTAGTATAAATACATGTATTATCTCAACCACCATTCCATTATCTCACTATCTCTAAACCCTAACTGCTAAAACAAACTCCAAACCCTAATTAATATTTCAAACAAACTCCAAACTTCATCAATAAAATGAATGATATCATCCTTAAGACTCTTACTATGATCGAGAACAACAACAGTTTCATCCGCCTTTTGCTCCACATTGAGGACAGTTTCAGGAGCTACCTTGTGGATGCTCGATCCGCACTTAAGGACGCCAAAAAAAGATGGCTTGACAGAGCAGCAGTTGTTGCAGCTATATGACGATATAGCAACTGCTGAACGAAACCTCCAAATAGCTAAGGAGGAGAGGATGGATATCATAAAAGAGAATAAGACTCTATGAAAATATAAGAATTGCATTTTTATCAATGTAATTCTTTTTTTAATTTATGTATATATATATATATATATATATTAATTAATTAATTAAGTTTATCATGCATTCCTCTCTATCATCTTGCTTCTTCTTTGTTTTATTTTATTTTATTTATTTTACTAGCTAATTAAGCGAATAATACTTAGAGAAATAACATAATGATCGATAAAAACACATACATGCAAATGAAATAATTAGAAAAAGAAAATAATGACGATGAAAGACGATGAAACCAACAGTGACGGCGAAATTTACCTGATAATTAGAGAAAGTACGAGACGATGAAACCAACAGTGACGGCGAGATGATAAAGCGACGATGAGAAAGAGAGAAAGAGATGATGAGAAAGTGTGTGTTTGTGTTTGTGTTTGTGTTTGTGTTTGTGTTTGTGTTTGTGTTTGTGTTTGTGTTTGTTTTTGTGTTTGTGTTTGTGTTTGTGTTTGTGTTTGTGTTTGTGTTTGTGTTTGTGTTTTTGTTTGTCTGTGTTTGTGTTTGTGTTAAGGTTTGTGTTTTGTGGCTGTAGTTGATCTGTGTTTGTGTGGTTTATAGTATGGAAAGTATTGACAACGGCTGTTAAACAAAAACCGTTGTTAAAAAGTTTTAACAACGGTTGTTAAACAAAAACCGTTGTTAAAAAGTTTTAACAACAGGTTTAAAAAATAACCGTTGTGATTACTTTTCACTAACTTTGCGCCAATATTGCGCCAAATTATTAACAACGGTTGTGCATGTTTGACCCGTTGTTAAAACTTATAACAACGGTTATATAACCATAACCGTTGTAATTAATTTTAGTAAAATTCGCGCCATACGTTCTACAACGTCTATGGTGATTTTCGTGAATAAGCATTGTTAAAGGGGCATTGTAGTTGCCTGGATTTGTAGTAGTGTATCGAATTCGAATTTGTTACTGAGCAATACTCGTATAAAATCGATCCCACAGGGGAAAAAAATACTCAAATATAAAAACACATAGCTCGCAAGTTTAAAGTACGACTTTACAAATGGCGGATACTAGGGGTGGTCAAACGGGAGGCTCGGGCTAAATTGGGAGCGGACCGAGCTTGGCTAAGTGGACCCAGAACCGGCCCGAGCCGGGCCTGGTGGGAGTGGATCCTGAACCGGCCCAAGGTAGGTTTGGATCCGGGCCGACGAGCCTGGTGGGAGTGGAGCCAAAATCGGCCCAGAGTAGGGCGCATGTTGGGTCGTCGAGCGGAACAAGTGCCTGAAGAGAGATGGGTCAAAACTAACCTATGAGACGGGTCGGATGTGAGTTGACCGGGTCCTTCCACATATTTGACCAGCCCTAGTACTAGATACTAAAATCATAAGACACCACTATTTTTTTTTTTTTTTTTTGCATAAGTAAAGCTTACATTTAAAAGTTTTGTATCTTTACAATTTCCATAACCAAAAAAAATGCAATAATCATAGACTCATAATATAAGCTGGCCACACCTTCGAAAAATCTATTTTATATACCAAGTAAGAAGAACCTGGTTCCTAACTAAAGTAACAGATGAATGTAATTAATATGCAAGAAGCTGGAAAAATCGTTAAGATGATTGTTAAACAAGTGCAACTATACTATATAAAATGACATGAAATATTATGCAATTTAAGTGAATGAGCTCACCCATTTTCGCAGTGTGACCATGTTTAAGTCTACCAAACAAAGGATCAATAATTGTGGCTACTATTTATTTAAGATTGCCTAACATAAACCTAAGCATATGTTTCCGTCAACGTTTGTTCTGTTAAAGATATCTCTACTTCTCTACTATCTCCTAGATATTTTCTAACGATTTTGAATCTTTAGATATATTCGTACTACGGACTAATTGTATAGTTATTATAGTTTGTATTATAATTATTGTTTTCTTAGTACCAAAAAAAAAAATTATTGTTTTCTTAGAGCTCAAGCATTGTAACTTGTAAGTTTAGGGCTTCTGATTTTTGTATAAATATAATCTACGTCCCTAGTTCAAAGATGCAAGGAATGAATTAATATGGTTGGTTGGACGGTTCAAATCCAGCATGTTTTTAGGGAAGCAAATTGTGCAGTAAATTGGCTTTTTTTTTTTTTTTTGAAAAGAACCCGAAGATATTCTATAATAGTAGTTGCTTATTCATGTAGAAGTTTTACTTTTTCATGGGCACTTTTTCATAAAATTTCCAAACAATATCCTTCATCAATCAAATAGACTAATTTTACTCCCTTTCTTAGAACCTAAGAAAAATCACCATAATTATCTTCAATTATGTTCATTAATTCTCAAATTGAACAACGAATTACTTGTTTTTATCACTAATTACATTAATTTTCCCGAATTAAGTTAATTTAATAGTATTTTTTATCCTAATTAGAGATTAATTTTTCAGTTACGGTTTTGTTTTTGGGGAAAAAGAGACGGTGGTGGTAGTGGGAAAGGCTTATGGTTGCAAGGTGGCAGCAGGTTGACGGTCGTTGGTTGGAGGGTTGTTGCATGTTGGTGGCTCGCGGAGGGCAGTGGGCCTGGTTCGGTAGGAGGGGTTATCGGGTGGGTAGATCGTGGGTGGTGGATCTGAGAGGGGTGAGTCTGGTCGGTCAACGGTGAATGGGAAGGGGTGGTGGTGTGCAGTGGGGGTGGGTGGCGTTTGGCGTGCGGTGGTTGTTGGGTGGTGGTGGACTGTGGACTGGTGGCTTGGTGACTGGGGGAAAGAAATTGAAAAGGTTAACTAAATTTAGGAAAATTGAAAAAAAAGAAAGTTAAAATGAGAGGGGTAAAATGGCCAATTGTGTCCTTGATTGAGTAAATTATGTCCATGAATGAGTATAACCCGTCTATAATAAGGATAAATCAAACATTACAGCACCATTAGCATCTGGAGGGAGTAGTTCTTCCCAGACCGAACGTCCAATAACTCTCGGACCCAAATGAGCAAAAGAATGAGCAATGCAATTGTTTATACGACTAGTATGCGACCAAATAACCGAAATAAAATTAGAACTAAACAATAAAATATCATCAATGATAAGAGAAAACATGCTCCTGCCATGCTCCTTTCGACGCAGCGCCTCCACGACTTGAAGGCAGTCACTTTCAATCTCCACTCGCTGGTGTCCTCTCCGTCGTGCTTCCTCCAACCCTTCCATCACCGCCATAGCTTCAGCTACATGAACTTCCCAACATATGCCACGGTTGTGCGAGATCCCTCATAGTACACGACCCCTCTCATCCCTACAAACAACCCCTATTCCCACGCCCTCTCCCTCCTTTACCCCTGTGTCGACGTTAACTTTCACAAAACCACTCGTGGCCGGCTTCAACCCACCATGACTGCCTCCATCCTATGCGTTTCCCCTACTCCCCCGCCCCCTGCCAATTACCGTACTCACCACCCCTCCCACGCCCTCTGTCAACACATCATTTGCCCGCTTCACAATCACTCTCGGGTCAACACCCAATCCATCGAAGACCGCCTTATTTTGTTGTTCCCAAATGGTCCAACATCCAGCCATCACCTTCCCATACTTCATCGCCCCTAGGTCACTCCATACCGCTTCAACCCACTCCTTAATGTCATAGGATTCCCATCCCACTTCACCCTCGAAGCCCATACCCGTGCAAACACATCCCGCCACACCACTATCCCAAAATAAATGAATACTCGACTCAATACAAGAATGACAAAAAGGGCAAAAAGAAGACTCACCTCCTACTCGAGCGACAATGTTTGCTTTCCTAGCCAGAGCTTCCCGACACAGTTGCCAGAAGAAGAGGTTTACGCGAGGCCAAACAGGAGCTTTCCAGAGTTTGTTCCACAGAGATTTATCACGATCCCAACTCGACATCTCCGCAATATCATGTGACTCCCCCATCATCATTTTATAGGCAGAACGAACCGTGTATATCCCATCACGCTCAAGACCCCAGTACCATCCATCTCTTGGGCGATTCGGGCTAAGGGGAATGTTGAGAATACGGTCACACTCGAAGGGTAGAAAGAACTCAAGTCAGGCGCATCTATCCCACCCGCCACCATTTGGCCTAAATAACTCCGCCACACACATTTTCTCACGTCCCGCCACACATGGCGAGATAACCCTTCCTGTTTGTGTACCCGGAATCCAAGCATGACCCCATATTTTCGTCTCTAACCCATCACCAATACGCCTTCTCAAACTCCTTTCAAGCGTGGACCTCGCCTCCAGTGTACCCCGCCAAGTATAGCTTGGGGAATTACCCATCGAAGCAGCCATAAAGTCTCCATTAAGAAAGTACTTAGCCCTGATAAGACGGACCCATAAGCAATTGGAATTAACTGCAAGACGCCAAGCCTGCTTGCCTAAGAGGGTAAGATTAAAGTTCTCGAAATCACGGAAACCCAAGCCACCCATAGTCTTCGGCCTTCCCATCGCTTTTCACAACACCCATGATAGACCTCGCCTGCCTTCCTCATGACCCCACAAAAACCGAGACACCATCGATCGAAGCTCATTGCAAAAGTTGACGGGAATTTTAAAAACACTAATCACATAGGTAGGGAGCGAATTGGCACTTGCCTTTATAAGAATCTCCTTACCAGCCCTCGACAACAACTTCCCACGCCACCCTTGAAGCCTTTTGCATAGCTTATCCCGAATGATGTTCGTTAGTATCTTCTTAGACCTTCCAATCACCGTAGGAAGTCCAAGATACCGTGATTGCTCCTCCACAATCACCACCCCTAATCTGCCCGCCACAATGTCTCTTCTCCTCCGCCACTCTCTTGCTAAAGGACACGGTCGTTTTATCCAGGTTCACCATTTGCCCAGAAGGTACCTCATATCTCCTCAAGATACCATTAACCACATCCGCCTCCTCCACAGTAGCCTTAACAAAGAAGATATTATCATCCGCAAAAAGAAGATGAGAAATGGATGGCGCACTATTTGAGATTCGTATACCATGGATAGCATTATTCTCCGTAGCCCGCCATAGAATATTAGACAAAGCCTCCGCGCATAAGACAAATAAATATGGATATAGCGGACCCCCTTGTCTCAGACCCCTAGACGGTCGGTATTTCGTCGATGGTGCTCCATTAATAAGTACCAAGAAAGATACAGAAGAGATATATTCCATCACCCTTCGGACTCAATTTCCATCGAACCCCTTAGTCAACAACACCCGTCTTAAAAAATCCCATTCAACTCTATCATATGCCTTCGCCATGTCAAGCTTGATCGTCATATGTCCTTTCATCTGTCTTGCATTCTTCATATGATAGAATATCTCAAAAGCAATAAGGATATTATCTGAAATTAATCTTCCCGGAGTGAAAGCACTTTGATTCTCCGAAACGATTTTCTGGAGAAACAATTTCAGACGATTTGCAAGAACTTTAGATACTAACTTGTAGACCACATTGCATAGAAAGATGGGCCAAAAATATCGAATTTTATCTGGCGCCTTCTCTTGGGAATTAAAACGATATTAGTCTTATTTACCTTAGCTGGAGACCGCTCACCACGTAAGATACCGAGCACCGTGGAGACCACATTCGGACCCACTATATGCCAGTATGACTGAAAAAAGAGACCATTCATCCCATTCGGGCCAGGTGCCTTCAGCGGATGTATTTGGTTAAGAGCCTCAATAATCTCATCTTCAGTATAGTCAGCTCGTAAAAACCCATTCATCTCACTCGTTACTCTTGCTTCGAGCTCTTGAAGCACTTCCTAAAAATTGCTAGGATTCGATGTTGTAAACAAAACCACAAAATCGTCATTTGCCACTTTAGCAACCGCATCATTCCCTACTCGTTCCACACACTCACCGTCAACCAGCGTAACAATAAAATTCTTCCTCTTCCTTTCCCCTACTTTATTGTGAAAAAATTTCGTGTTCTGGTCACCGTCTTTCAACCACAATGCCCTAGATCACTGCCTCCAATATAGTTCCTCTTTCCGCCCCAAATCCGCAATCTCCGCAACAATTTTCTTTCTCTTCCTCACGTTACTCTCAGATCTACCCCCCTCATTAAGATGGAGTAAAGCTTTATGTTCAGCTCAATGCTTCTCTCAATTTTCCCAATACTGATTTTCTTCCACCCTTGTAGTTCCTGCGCACACTCTTTCAATGTCATCACAAGATCACCATGACCATTCTCCACCCCATGAAGAGCCGCATCCTCACACCCCTCCCCCCCAACCCATATCTGCTCGAACTTAAAGCTTCTCTTCGGTACCGTCACAATACTTCGCTTGTCAAGGACATACTTAATTGGTGCATGGTCAGACCATTCATGATCAAGGTGGTAAAGGGTCGCATAAGGGAACTTGTCCAACCATGAGTCATTACACATAGCACGGTGTCAAGCATACATTGTCAATTCGCAGCCCTAGCTTACCCATTATCAAACGTAAATTGATATCCTTCCCATCAAATATCCCGTAAACCACACTCATCCACCGCCGCCTAAACGTTATTCATCTGCCATTGAGGCCTACTCCCACCTTTCATTTCAGTAGAATAGAGAATTTAGTTGAAATCACCTATACACACCCATGAAAGATCCATCTAGCCCTTTAGAACACGAAGCAGTTCCCAAGAAAGATGACGTTCAGAAACTGACGGCCACCTAGAGAAACCTGTAAGTCTCCATATCTTATCACCCTCACGTATCATAAAGTCCATATAATCGACCAACGCTGACAAAAAGGTACAATCAATCTCCTTCTTCCACAAGAAAGCAAAACCCCCGACCTCCCCATACTATCAACCTCCAACCCGTAATACCCCTCCAGCTTCTCCCGAACCCTCCGCATATCACGACCACAAAGCTTCGTCTCGCATAAAAGATCATGGCTGGGGCTTCTCTTCGTACTAAAATAAAAAGAGTATGCACCGTGCCGGGGCTGCCGAAGCCCCGACGGTTGAGACTTAAGAGATTCATTGGGCCTGGCGGGGTTGAGTGCACTCAACCACCGTCTCAGGTATTAAGACGCCCCCGTCTAAAGTTGTCTTCAACCGCTTACACCCCTCATCTCCAAGCTCCTCCTCCCTGCCTCTTTTCCTCTCAATCCCTATCACCAGCCCCCTACCATCATTACCCTCACCCTAAAAATCTCTCCCCAGCCTCCTCCAACTCTTCCCTATCGTCCTTCCACTCCCCAGACCCTGCCCCACCCCATCAGTCACCATATCTCCTCCCCCATGTCATTCCCCTTCTCCCTCAACACCATCACCACCTCATTGTCATTATGATCCCTTTACACCATATAAGTGAAAGACCCTCCTTCATTCCCCTCCCCATAGCTCCGCACCTCTGTCGCCTGTCCTCCCACCTCTTTATTTGCAAGCTCCTTGAAGGAAATGTAGATTCATATACAAACTAACATACTCATATATGTTATAAATTAATTGTCATAAAATTAAAACGGATTTTATGCATGCAAACAATATAATAAAATAGAGAAGAAATCATTATTCTTACAATGGTATTTCGGTTCAATGGGCACAAAAGAAATCTCCTTTTCTTTTGTTCTTGAGCTTTCCTTTAATGGAAGAACAAGATCCAAGTGTAGGATCTCTCCTTAGGAATAATACCCAAAGCTAACTCTTAATCTAATTAATATTATTTGAGCTAGTATAATATTAATCTTGTGAAAAATTTGAACCAAAAATATTTGGTATTGCTCCTAAAACCGGGTAGGAGAATAGATAAGGAAGGATGAAATTTTTATCTCTCTAAAAATTATATTATCAAGTAAGAATGAATAATTATCTAACCACACACTACATATGGTGAATGATAAAGATAATAAGTAAAAGAACTCTTTGTTCTTTCCAAGGGAGAACCGGGTAGGGTGGTGGAAAATGGCCTATGCATGGCCTTTGTGCTCTTACACAAAAGGCACTAGGTATGCATGCCTAAATTAGAGTAATTATCATTATGCTTACCACTAACTTAAACAAACACAATATTTGTTTAAACAACCTCCCATTTTCGGCACATATGATAATATGAGATCCATATTATTTTTGTCAAATGTCAATATGTCACATGTCATATGTGACATAAATTTGTTATGTAATTTTTAATCATGTTAAAAATCAACGTATTAATAAAAATACGTCACATACAAAAATCGACTTAGTAATTTCATAATTACTTGTGCCAAAATATTTTACCAATTTATAAATCGTATTTATAATAATTCATTCAAATTTAATTGTTTTTGTAAACAATAATTTCATCCGAGTAATGATACAATTCGATTATTCAGACCGTATCTCATTTAATCACATTTCAATTTGATACGTAAATTTTACTTCCAAAATCGTCCGTCAATTTTTCAAGTAATTTAATTAACTCGTAACATTATACGATTAATTAAATGATCAATTAAGAGTATTGCCCTATAGGTATGACCTAGGGGGTCAACTGATCACCACCGTCACACGACAGTAATGTCAAACTCTAGTCAGCCAATCATTACCGATATATGTTGACCAGTTGACAGTAAAAATACTTCCCAATTGTATTCTTTAAAATGAGATTTAATAATGATATTTAAATCATGTGATCGCACTATTGTTGAGGACACATTTCCCAACAATCTCCCACTTGTCCTCGACAAGTGTGCGTCACCAATTCTCTTGTCCTATTACTATCTCCCACTCAATGCAAGGTGTCTTTCAGGTCGTATTTGCAAGTGATCATATCGAGAGTGGTTTCCTCGATCCGAGAATAACCGATTGACCGGACTTATCTATCATAGATACTTTCCGAGCGTGGCCACGCATTTCCAGTTCATTACTCCTCGAGTGGCCCTGAGATATTGTTATAACCCTGACAAGGGGTGGACAATTCCTATCGCACTCATTCCCTTCGACTAGCCACAACCATCATAACCCAAAATATGCCCATTTGACCCCATTTACGAAGGTCGTAGTAACACAAATCAAAGTTAATCTGAAACTGTGCCATCTTAGGCGAATAGTCTTTAGTCAAAAGAATCGACTCATTCGAATACTATAGTAGCTCTCGCCACGACCAGGCTATATAAATTTGCCGGAACTCTATAAGCGGTCATAAGGCCCGACAAAATGTTCCTAATAGTCTGCCTATGTGATCGACTAGTCATCTCACATGACTCTATGGCACTTGAACTTGCCATCAATCGCCTCACACTCTAGTCACTTCGAGACGTCACCTCATACAAGTGACTATGGGCAAATACTATGTTAATCCGTGTTCACTTTAACGGGGTTCAATTGCCTCTACAACCCGTTTGGATGTAACAAAGTATAAATTAAAGATAAAAGACAAATGTGATTATGAACATGAACAAAAACAACACTTTTATTTCATTTCAAAATCTAACAAAAACTTGGTACACGTTTAAGTCCCATGGACGTAACATGTCCATCATGCTTAGCCTGCGATAAAGGCTTGGTGAGCGGATCGGCTATGTTGTCATCCGTCCCAACCTTACAAATCGCAATTTCCTTTCTTTCAATGAAATCTCTTATTACATGATACTTTCTAAGTACATGTCTAGATCTATTACTAGACTTTGGCTCCTTAGCTTGGAAGATCGTCCCACTATTATCACAATAGAGAGTGATGGGATCATTGGCGGTAGGTACTACTTTTAGACCTTCCGTGAATTGCTTGATCCACATAGCTTCCTTGGCAGCTTCGATCCGCTATGTACTCACCTCCGTTGTAGAATCATGATTCTGACTTCCTTGAAGCTTCTCCACTTACGGCACCACCATTGAGCATAAACACGAAACCAGCTTGTGATTTCAAGTCATCTCTATCTGTTTGAAAACTTGAGTCCGTGTATCATTAACACGCAACTCAGTGTCTCCTCCAAACACAAGGATAGAATCCTTAGTTCTTCTCAAGTACTTAAGGATGTTCTTGACAGCAATCCAATGACTCTCACCTGGATTTCCTTGATATCTACTTGTCATACTCAAAGCATACGAGACATCAGGACGTGTGCATATCATGGCATACATGATTGATCCGACAGCGGAAGCATAAGGGATCAACTTCATGCGTTCAACATCATGGGGCTCGGAGGGAGATTGAGTCTTGCTCAATATCGTCCCGGTTACCATAGGTACCAAACCCCTTTTGGATTTGTCCATGCTGAACCGTCGAAGAATCTTATCGACATAAGACTCTTGACTTAGTGCCAATATCCTCTTGGATCTATCTCTATAGATCCGGATACCTAATATGCGTTGTGCCTCTCCTAAATCCTTCATTTGGAAGTGGTTACCTAACCACTTCTTGACAGAAGACAACATTGGAATATCATTTCCAATGAGTAGTATGTCATCGACATACAAGATTAGGAACACAACATTGCTCCCACTGAATTTCATGTATAAACACGGTTCCTCAACACTTCGAGTGAAACCATTTTCCTTTATAACATGATTGAATCGATGATTCCAACTTCTAGATGCTTGCTTAAGACCATAAATGGATCTCTTAAGCTTGCACACTTTGTTAGGATTTTCAAAATCAACAAATCCTTCGGGTTGTATCATGTACACCTCCTCTTCTAAATGCCCATTTAGAAAATCGGTTTTGACATCCATTTGCCATATTTCATAATCATGAAATGCGGCGATCGCTAGAAAAATCCGTATGGATCTTAGCATGGCTACGGGGGCAAATGTCTCATCATAATGGAGACCTTGGACTTGGGTAAATCCTTTTGCCACTAGCCTAGCTTTGTAGACATCATCATGTCCTTCTATGCCATTCTTGACTTTGAATATCCATTTGCATTGAAGGGGTCTTGCCCCTTTAGGCAAATCTACCAAGTCCCAAACTTGGTTTTCATGCATAGAATCCATTTCGGACTTCATGGCTTCAAGCCATAAGGGGGAATTTGGACTAGAGATTGCGGTCTTGTAGGTGGCGGGCTCGTCACTTTCTATAAGCAACACATCGAGTGTTCCATCTTCCTCGATAAGTCCCACATATCGATCGGGATGGCGAATTACTCGACCCGTCCTTCTTAGTGGAGGAGGTACAACCGCGTTAGACGACGAAGGAACATCTTCTTGCGTCTCTACCTCGGTTTGTGGCTCTTGAACTTCGTCAAGTTCAAAATTTCTCCCACTCTGTCTCTTAGAAATAAATTGACTTTCTAAGAAGACAGCCTCACTAGACACAAACACTTTGTTTTCTTGAGGTTTTTAGAAGTAGTAACCTCGAGAGGTCAAAGGATAACCTACAAAGATGCATTTTTCGGATCTTGGGGCAAGCTTATTGTCGGGTTTAGCCTTGACGTAAGCATCACATCCCCAAATTTTCATACAGGATAGATTAGGAACTCTTCCTTTCCATGTCTCAAATGGAGTCTTTTCGGTGGCTTTAGTGGGACTATTATTTAAAGATAGAATTGCGTTTGATTGCAAATCCCCAAAACGAGTTCGGTAACTCGGTTTGACTCATCATGGATCGAACCATATCAAGTAGGGTTCGATTTCTCCTTTCGGCAACACCATTCAGTTGTGGTGTTCCGGGTAGAGAAAGTTGTGATATAATACCACAACTTTTCAAGTGTGAATCAAATTCAAGACTAAGGTATTCACCACCACGATCGGATCGTAGTGCCTTAATCCTTTTGTTCAATTGGTTCTCTACTTCGTTTTGGAATTCTTTGAATTTCTCAAATGCTTCACTCTTGTGTTTCATTAAATAGATATACCCATATCTACTCAAGTCATCGGTGAAGGTTATAAAGTAGTTATAATTACCACGAGCGGTGATACTCATTGGTCCGCATACATCGGTGTGTATGAGTCCCAATAGCTCACTAGCTCGTGTCCCTTTACCACTAAAAGGATTACGAGTCATTTTGCCAAGTAGGCAATATTCGCATGTACCAAATGATTGATAATCAAATGGTGTAATCACATTAGTTGAAATTAATCTTTTGATGCGATTCTCGTTTATGTGACCTAATCGACAATGCCAAATGAACGCTTCACTTGGGTCACTTGATTTGAGTTTCTTTGATTGAATGTTATAAATATCATTCGTTGGATTTGAGGTCTCTAAAATGTAAATGCCATTAATGGAAGAAGCTTGGCAAATAACCAAATCATTCCTAGAAATAGTACAACGATTGTTCTTAATGACAAAACAAAAACCGTCCATGTCTAGCATGGCGATTGAAATAATGTTTTTAGAGAGCGTAGGCACATAAAAACAATTATGTAAATACAACTCAAATCCATTTGGCAAAGCTAGAACATAAGTTCCTTTGGATTCGGCCGCTACCCGAGCTCCATTTCCAAGGCGTAGATCCACATCTCCCTTGCTAAGCCTCTCCACATCTCTTAAACCCTGTAAATGATTACAAAGGTGAGAACCACAACCTGTATCTAGTACCCATGTCGTAGTGGAAGTATAATTTATATCAATAACATAAATTTCTTTAGGAATTGTACCTTTTGGAACAATGAGTCCTTCCCTTATATTTCGCAAATACATAGGGCAATTCCTAAGCCAATGTCCCATGCCATAGCAATAATGGCACTCATCATTAACTTGCTTGAAGTTTTTGACTTTCTTTCCTTTCTTCTTGAACCTCTTTCCCTTTGACGCAAGAACTTGATTGCTAGAGCTCCCACTAGCTTTGGCATCTTTATCTTCCAGAGACAAAGACCCTATAGATCGTATGAGGTAGTCTTCCTGAGACGGACTCACACGAGGTCTAGTAGTAGTGGGTGGTTTAGAAGAAGTGATGAAGTTAAGGTTTCCATCCGAACCTATCCCAAAATGAAGTTCTCTAGTTGTATCGAATTTGTTGTTGGAGCAAACGTCGTCAAGAACATTGTGATATGACTCAATAGTTATAGGTGCGGTAGCATTTGATGGATTCATTGTAAAAAAAAAAAAACTACAAATATGGAGGAAAAGGAAATATTAACATTTGTCTTTTTAAATCATACTTGTAAATTAACAAGATATGAACATTTATATAGTGACCTCTACCCAACTATAATAAATGATTCCAAGACCCAAATTCATATCAACTTAGGCACGGGGTAGCCGATGAAACCCTCATCAATATAACTCGGTGGATTAACCTTTTAATCGATTCTACTTTTAGAACTCTTGGTCGATAAAATTACTCTAATATTTATCTATAGCCCAAAAGACATCAACAAGGGCACGGGGTAGCCGATGAAACCCTTATCAATTACTTTTGTTGAGTTCAATCCAAATTTCGAATAAATGTGTCCATTGTCCAAACTCACATTAACTTAGGCACGGGGTAGCCGATGAAACCCTCATCAACATGAATTCGGTGGATTAGACATTTATCACCCACTTCCCCTACGTAACAAGGTTTGTACCCCGGGGTAGCCGAGTGCACTCCCTCGCGAAATAGGTTTTCATGGTTTCTACTATTTGGTAAGGCTATGTCTCAATTAATTGTTTTAGCGAGAGGTCATGTCAATTTATTATCTATCACGTTTTAAGTGAACTAATGTAACACCCCCTCATACCAAGGTGCCTTACCAGGACCACCCTACCATGAGAATGCGTTACCATCTCGGTTGCCCGAGGTTAGTACATATCAAAAGCGTCTGAACTGAGCACATTTATTAAAGTAATGTAATTAACAAAGTTTACAACGTCCAAAATCAAATACCGTCTAATGAAATACAACTTCGAAGTCTTAATAATAAAAGAAACTCGCTAAGACTCCGACGATGATGCTATGACTCATGGTGGCAAATCTCCCAAGATAATCCCCAAGCGCTCACTAGCAAAACCTGTCAAGCCTGCTCACCATCCCCGAATGGATCACCGCAGATTCCACAAACAACAACGGGGTCAGTATTATGCAACAAACAAGACAAACAAATGCAATACTCGTCTGATCATCATCAACTCCCAATCACCCTGTCTCACATAGTATCCGACTACACACTAAAGTGTGTAGCCCTGCCAGATTACCCATCGCAACAGGTAATCCTCGCCGCCAGTGGGTGACCGCAGCCGATCCCACCTAGTCCAGCTCCTTACGAGCGACAACTATCCCTGTCCCTTAATGTGCACATCCCCTCCCGTGGCGGGTTCCATGGAGGGCGAACTAGGGTGTGAAGCCACTCCCGCAAGTGACTCCACCATAATCACAATCACCTGACATTACTATCATCTCAATCCCCTCACACCAACACTGCCACAACAATCTCCATATTACGATGATCAACAGACAACGATAAATACAACAACATGTCATGTAAAGCACAGTAACCTGAGTAGGGAAACCCTACCTTAGCAATCAACAGTGGGAAAGGACTTGAACACTCAAAAAGGCTCCTCTACGAAGTCTTCTCCTATAACATAATCATATCACACAATTACACATTGCACAATCCCCATATTTCCCCAATTCCGTAAACATACAGTAACCCCAACGAATACAAACAACATAGAATAACACTTACCAACAGTAGGATGAGGAAATGTACGTAAGGACTCCGAAGGTTTCGCAATCAACAAAGCAAAGGGGTGATTAAGGAGTAATTAGGGAGAGATTAGGGTTACGTAAGAATGATGAAGTAGAAATGATATTTTGAAAACTGACGCGGATATAAAATAAATCTTAAACGCTCCCTAATCAAACCGTCGAAATAACACTTCGCCAAACCGGACACTCGGTCGAGTGCAACAATACTCGGCCGAGTGTCCAATACTCGGTCGAGTATTCACTATACTCGGCCGAGTATTCCTCGGCAGAACCGAAATAACACACACTAAGAGCACTACTCGGCCGAGTAGGCTCTACTCGGTCGAGTAGGCTCCAAAGAAGATCCGTAGTGTTACAATCTTTCCCCCTAAAAAGAACTTCGTCCCGAAGTTCACACTCTACTACACACAAGCACAACACCACGACACAAGATTCTAACAATCACATGAGACAACTCCAAGGAACTACACAAGCATCACAACAAGTTACCCAAAACGCATCTCCCGACACGAATCAAACAAAGCAAAGAAAACACAAAACACTATCGCGACCATCTCCTACCCCCCTAAAAAGACAACGGTTACGTCCCCGTAACCAAACATACCTGATCAAAAAGGTTAGGAAAGCGGTCTCGCATAGCTTCCTCGGGTTCCCATGTGGCTTCCTCCACATTATGATTAGACCAAAGGACCTTGAGTAAGACCGTCTCACCATTCCGGGTCTTACGAACCTTGCAATCAAGAATCTCCTTAGGAATCTCAGCATAGGACAAGGATTCATCAAGTTCGATGTTCTCCATCTCGAGGATGTGCGACGGATCACTCACATATTTCCGGAGTTGAGACACATGAAAAACATTGTGCACTCTATCCAAAGCTGGTGGTAAAGCTAACCTGTAGGCTAGTTCGCCAACACGGTCCAGAATTTCATAAGGGCCTATAAACTTTTGGCTTAACTTACCCTTCTTCCCAAACCTCATAACACCTCGCATAGGTGACACTTTCAAAAGCACCTTGTCACCTACCGCGAACTCAATGTCTCTGCGGTGTAAGTCGGCGTAGCTCTTCTGACGATCTTGAGCTGCTCTCATCTTTTGGCGAATCAACTGGATTTGCTCAACCATATCTTGAACCAATTGTGGCCCTAAGACCACTGTCTCGGAACTATCATCCCAACAAACTGGACTTCGGCATTTCCGGCCATACAAAGCTTCAAAAGGTGCCATCCCAATGCTTGTATGATAACTATTATTGTATGAAAACTCGATCAAATCAAGTCTGTCTTCCCAACTACCTCCAAAGTCCATAACACATGCCCTTAGCATGTCTTCTAAGGTCTTGATGGTCCGTTCTGTCTGACCATCGGTTGCCGGATGAAAAGCTGTACTCATCTTCAAAGTTGTACCCATCAACTCTTGCAGTTCTTGCCAAAACTTTGATATGAACCTCGCATCACGATCGGAAACAATATCTTTCGGAATACCATGTAACCGAACCACATGCTTTCGGTAACCCAATGCAAGCTGCATCTTAGACCAAGTATCCTTCATGGGAATGAAATGGGCTGATTTGGTTAGCCGATCCACAATCACCCAAATCATGTTGTTACCTTGCTGTGACCTAGGTAACCCCACAATAAAGTCCATGGAGATCGACTCCCACTTCCACTCGAGCCTTTGTCGAGATGAATCTTACCTTGAGGTCTCCTTTGTTCACCTTTGACCCTTTGACAGGTCAAACATCTAGCCACAAACTCAGCTACGTCTCTCTTCATGTTCGGCCACCAAAAAGTCTTCTTAAGGTCTCTGTAAAGCTTGTCACCACCCGGGTGAACTGAATAAGGAGTGCAATGAGCCTCAGACAAGATCATTCTCCTCAACTCTGCATCGTCAGGAACACACCATATCCCATCAAAACGAACACTCCCATCTGGATGTATAGAGAACCGGGAAGCTGCTCCACTCTCTACGTTTGACTTCCACTCCTGGATCTTAGGATCAAGCTCTTGCTTACTTTTGATGTTTTCATACAACTCTGGCTCGATCGTCAAATCCCCGATGGTATTCCCCTCTCGAATCATAAAGATCCCCATTCCAGACATCTCATCTCTCAACTTCAGCAAGGACATAGCTGTACATAGCGAATGAACGCTCTTCCTACTCAAAGCATCAGCGACAACATTAGCTTTACCCTCGTGATAGATGATCTCCATATCATAATCTCCAATCAGCTCCATCCACCGCCTCTGTCGCATGTTAAGCTCCTTCTGAGTGTGGATATACTTTAGACTCTTATGATCAGAGAACACCTTAAAAGTTGCGCCATAAAGGTAGTGCCTCCAGATTTTAAGAGCAAACACAACTGCACCCAGCTCCAAATCATGAGTAGGGTAGTTCTCCTCATATTGCTTCAACTGCCTCGAAGCATAAGCTATCACTTTCCCTCCTTGCATCAAGACACAACCCAAACCGTTCTTTGAAGCGTCGGTATAGACCTCAAAGTTCTCACAACCCTCTGGCAAGGCTAGGATAGGAGCTGTGGTCAAGCGTTCTTTTAAGGTTTGAAACGCCGTTTCACAACTCTCATCCCAAACAAATCTGACTTCTTTCCTCATCAAGGACGTCATAGGCCGTGCTATGGTAGAAAAATCCTTCACAAATCTCCGGTAGTAGCCGGCAAGGCCTAAGAAACTCCGGATCTCAGCAACATTCTTCGGCGATTCCCACTTGGTAACGGCCTCAATCTTACTAGGATCTACAGATACCCCCTTCTTGGATATGACATGTCCTAGAAAAGCCACTTCCTCTAACCAGAACTCACACTTGGATAACTTGGCATAGAGCTGATTTTCTCTCAAAGTCTGCAAGACTATCCTCAAATGCTCTTCGTGCTCTTCCTTGGTCTTGGAATAAACTAGGATATCATCGATGAAAACAACCACAAACCTATCCAAAAACGGTGTGAAGATCCGGTTCATCAAATCCATAAAAGCTGCTGGCGCATTGGTCAACCCAAAAGGCATCACTACATACTCGTAGTGACCATAACGAGATCGAACGTTTGTTTTAGGAATATCTTCGTCTGCTATCCTCGGTGATGATACCCGACCTGAGATCAATCTTAGAGAATACACAGCTCCACTTAATCGATCGAACAAATCATCAATCCTCGGCAACGGATACTTGTTCTTCTTTGTAACCCGATTGAGCTCTCTCTGTAGTCAATGCACAATCTCATACTCCCATCTTTCTTCTTTACAAAAAAAACTGGAGCTCCCCACGGTGACACGCTAGGCCTGATATAACCCTTGTCTAACAACTCATGTAATCGCTTCTTCAACTCACCAACTCTTTGGGTGCCATACGATAAGGTGCTTTAGATATAGGACCCGTTCTCGGCTTAAGCTCCACACTGAAATCGACATCCCTCTTGGGAGGCAAACTCGGTATTTCCTCAGGAAATACATCTTCAAATTCTTTCACCACGGAAATCTCGGAAGGCGCTTCGGCGGCTCTACTCGGTGATCTCTCACATGACAAAGGATTAAGGGACACTTCTTCCTTAAACATGACTTTAAAGTCATAACCGCTATAAACCTACACTTAGGCTTTACCATAAACCCTCTATAGGACACCTTAACACCCTTGGGACTCTTTAAAGACACTCTCTTCTGTCTTACAATCTATCCTGGCATCATACCTACCTAGCCAATCCATCCCGACAATCACCTCAAACCCATCCTTAGGAAACTCTAACGGGTTTCTTTGGTAAATCTACCCTCCAATCACCATAGATATACCCTTATATAGCTTGAGACACGACACAGACTCCCCCGAAGGTATGAACACATCATCTTTTACAACCTCAAAACTGCCCAAACCCATAGACACAGCATGACTTTTAGACACAAACGAATGCGTAGCCCCGAAATCAAACAAAACAAAGGACGGTACATTATTAACAAGAAAGGTACCGGTAACTACATGAGCATCATCCAGTGCTTCCTGCTTATCCATCATGAAGAGCTTTCCACTATTCTTCTGTCCTCCACCCGAATCAAGCATTGGAGGTACTAGGCTTAGCTGCCGAATCCTGAGTGACACTGTTATTCTGGCGCTGGTAAGATCCACCACCACCGCGGTTGTAACCGCCCTGGTTACCCTGTCCACCTCTGTTGCCCCATGAACCTCCCGGTCGGCTACTAGCAAAACTCTGAGTCGGCCCCTGAGAGAAATTTCGATCGAGCTCTGAACCATTGCCGGGCTTGTAGCTCGTGCATTCCCGCCTTTTGTGGCCTATACCACCACAGTTGAAGCACGTAAGGTTGGTGTTGTCACTTACGATCCGACCTCCATTCTTTCCCCGACCCACGAGAACCTCCAGAGAAACCGGCTCCACTAGAGAAAGCCTTAGCATGGTTGAAATTTCCTTTCTTGTTGGTTGGGCGATTGTTGTTCCCACTATCGGCCTTCCTCTTTCTCAGTAGTGATCCTCTCCTCGATCTCCCTTGAGAGATCCACCATTCTCTCGGCTTGACCCGCTCTCAGATACACTTCCTTGAGGTCAGTAGCAACCCCAGTAGGCATACGATTCACTATCTTAGCAGACAAACCCCTCTCAAAACGGAGAGCCAAACCTCTTTGCCCGATTTGTAAATCTTCCACATAACGAGATAGCTCCATAAATCGATGATAGTAATCAGTGACTGTCATCTCCTCGGACATAGTGAAAGATTCAAAGTCGGATCTCATCTTGTGTCGGATATGCTCCGGCACAAACCGCTCTCTCATAGCACTCTTCAACCGGACCACGGAATAGCCCCTTCCTCCGGTAGTAAGCTCTAGCATCCTCCTTGACGTTCGCCACCAAACCGCAGCTTCTCCCCTTAGGTAGTACACAACCTGTTCAACAATCATATCCTCGGGGCACTTAACCATTTCCATGAGAGCTTCAATCTCACGGTGCCACTTCTCTAGCAGCTTTGGTTCGCCTACCCCGTCATATGTGGGAGGGTGGAAACGAGCAATGTTGATGCTAAGCTGGGTTGCATCCATCGTCTTCTCGTTTCCTTTTCCCACATTTTTGAGAGCTTCAAGGAGAGCCTCTTGTTGCTCAATCATGCGAGCAACCTCATCAATAGACATCTCCGAAGCTTGAATCGTGCGGGGAGTTCTTTTGGGCGGCATTTTGGTGATAAGAAAGAAAGAAACGTAAACACATGCTCAAAATTTAACATCCCTCCGCCATAAGAACACTCGGCCGAGTGTACATCATACTCGGTCGAGTCGATAACTCGGTCTAGTACCTTTGCAGATACTCGGTCGAGTATCGACTCCAGAGACAAACGCCAAAACACCAAAAAGAACACTCGGTCGAGTGTAACAACACTCGGCCGAGTGGCCTATACTCGGTCGAGTATACTCTCATACTCGGTCGAGTAATCACAAACAAAAGAGTAAATCGCTACTTCTTATCACACAACACTCGGTCGAGTTTTGGCTACTCGGCCGAGTACCCCATACTCGGTCGAGTGCCTTCCCTGCTCGGCCGAGTTACGCCATAAAAAGATTTACGATTCCCCTATCATGCTCACTGTTCCCGCAGCAAATACTTAAGGATTTTAAAACCACGTTAAAATCACGTCAGCATGTAATGGATATATTAGACTTTAACATCATATTATAATCATATCAACATCCAATTTGCACATATGCTAAATCCAACACCGAAATCACAACCCGTTTCATCAATTACTTATCCCATCACATCAGTTAAGAACTTCATCACACATATATGCAACTATCGACTTTTACCAACATGTATATTCACATAAGTGCACATACAAAGCCTAGTCCTCATCACACTTTCCCCCATGTTACCGGCTCGAGTTAGTAAGGGCCAATGTGCGACTCCGGGACGTCTCCCGAGTCTTTGCGGTAGCTCCAAACAACTCTCCCCGGGTTCATTTTATTTAGACTCCCTAGGTTCATTAAATTCATTTGTTTAGGTGCCGGAATCTTCGGCTCTGATACCACTTTGTAACACCCCCTCATACCAAGGTGCCTTACCAGGACCACCCTACCATGAGAATGCGTTACCATCTCGGTTGCCCGAGGTTAGTACATATCAAAAGCGTCTGAACTGAGCACATTTATTAAAGTAATGTAATTAACAAAGTTTACAACGTCCAAAATCAAATACCGTCTAATGAAATACAACTTCGAAGTCTTAATAATAAAAGAAACTCGCTAAGACTCCGACGATGATGCTATGACTCATGGTGGCAAATCTCCCAAGATAATCCCCAAGCGCTCACTAGCAAAACCTGTCAAGCCTGCTCACCATCCCCGAATGGATCACCGCAGATTCCACAAACAACAACAGGTCGGTGATTATGCAACAAACAAGACAAACAAATGCAATACTCGTCTGATCATCATCAACTCCCAATCACCCTGTCTCACATAGTATCCGACTACACACTAAAGTGTGTAGCCCTGCCAGATTACCCATCGCAACAGGTAATCCTCGCCGCCAGTGGGTGACCGCAGCCGATCCCACCTAGTCCAGCTCCTTACGAGCGACAACTATCCCTGTCCCTTAATGTGCACATCCCCTCCCGTGGCGGGTTCCACGGAGGGCGAACTAGGGTGTGAAGCCACTCCCGCAAGTGACTCCACCATAATCACAATCACCTGACATTACTATCATCTCAATCCCCTCACACCAACACTGCCACAACAATCTCCATATTACGATGATCAACAGACAACGATAAATACAACAACATGTCATGTAAAGCACAGTAACCTGAGTAGGGAAACCCTACCTTAGCAATCAACAGTGGGAAAGGACTTGAACACTCAGAAAGGCTCCTCTACGAAGTCTTCTCCTATAACATAATCATATCACACAATTACACATTGCACAATCCCCATATTTCCCCAATTCCGTAAAACATACAAAGAACCCCAACGAATACAAACAACATAGAATAACACTTACCAACAGTAGGATGAGGAAATGTACGTAAGGACTCCGAAGGTTTCGCAATCAACAAAGCAAAGGGGTGATTAAGGAGTAATTAGGGAGAGATTAGGGTTACGTAAGAATGATGAAGTAGAAATGATATTTTGAAAACTGACG